>NC_063207.1:17873382-18173382 GCF_017589495.1 Alosa alosa | reverse complement strand
GGCTGTTCTGTTCATGTACTTAAGCCTGTTGAAACTTGTTGCCCCATGTCCATGTCCTTGATCTAGTGCTGCTGCAGTAAGATACTAGTTGAATGTTGAGTGCTATTTACGTATCTGTTGACTGTTGTCATCCACTAATATTACAAGAAAATGACTGCTGATAATAATTCGTTGTGTGTAGTGTTTCATGAATAAAATAGGCCCTGATGGAAAAATGGAAAAAAATCTCTGGTAACAAATAGATAACTTGACCATATTAAGGAGGTCCCAGAATAGACAGCTGGCCCCAGAACAGGTGCCATGTGCCATGCTTGTGAGAGCAGTAAGATGGCTGAACAGACTGGCTAAATTTAACCAGATAAACACTGTCAAGTCATATGGCTGCATAGTGAGGAGGAGCCACATGGAGTAAACAGTAAACAAGCTCAAGAGCTCAAGATGACTTTTTCCGATTTGAATAGAGAATGTTCTGCCAAAAATCACAAAAAAAAGATTTTATGCTAACTCCAATCTGTTTATAGCAATCCCAGAACAAATGCAGCCTAATGCAGTTGACTAAATAGCTCAAGCAAATTCGTGAGTTGACTGGATGTCAACTTAAAAGTAAACAGCAGAATGTTGCAGTAGCATAATGACACATGTTGTCTATCTCACTCATACACTCATACAGGACCCACCTCCCCATCTCCTCTCATTGACCTGACCTCACAATGGAGACATGCCGCAATCCTGCAAAGGGGCCCCTGGAAGAGACGTCGGTGGACCTGACTGATGAGCTGGGCTTGCAGTTGGAGGACATCATCAGCACCTACCAGGTGGTGGAGAAGCCAACAGATGCCGAGGAGGACGCAGGCACCGGGAAGGCTGTGGACTCCCCCCCACAGAAGGGTGGGAGCGCCAAGGATCAGAAGCTGGAGAAGAAGCTGCTCAAAAACCTCGGTAAGACATTCACAAACAATTGTCAGAAATCAATACAGAGCATGTCAGTATTATGGCTTTCACTGTATGTCTCTAAAAGTCATGCAACATCTGAGCCCCCTTAAACTGCTCAAAAGACTGTTCATCTCAGTTTGCTATTAACATGGACAACTCTCCACGCAACACAGATGGGGCAATCTATAGAGGAACACTGTCCAACCACATCTTCAACATCTCTGTTTATTTGTTATTTCCAAAGAATCCTTTGTTTTGGCTTACACAAGCCCCACAGCCTCAATAATATTGCCCTAAGCATTGCATAGTATGTACTGGGCCATGCTCTAATGTAAGAGTGTAATATGCATGACATCTGGTTTAACGCACACTCATATGGACAAACACACACACACACACACACAGCGGTCACCTGGGAGCCCATAAGAACTAGTGTAAATCAGGGTTGTCATATGTAAGATGTGACCATGTTCTCCACGCTCTCCTGTTCCAGGTAAGGATGCCATGCTGCTGATGCAGAGTCTCAACAAGCTGGGCACGCCTGATCAGAAGCTGGACGCTCTCATCAAGAAACATGCTGAGCTGGTGAGGCCTTTAATGTTGATGAGTATACTCAATTCCCCCCTGATATTCCTGATATTCTGGTGAAGAAACCTGTATACTGTATATATATCTTTGTTTAGTCAGCATATACTGTACTGCTAAAGGGATAGTGCCTCTGTGCATCTATATGTTTTGGGTGAAGCATCATATTGCAACATCATAATGTGTCATCATGAATTTGAAAACATGTCATTAATCATTAATCATTGACAAATATTCAAAGACAAGGACAGTGTACTAGTAATATTAGCACCGCATGTTCTTGTGTACTTGTCTATGTTCTCCTAAGCTAAATCCCAACCTCACAACAACATTGCCACCTCAACAACCTCTTGCCTCTTCCATGTGTGACCCGTGTGCAGCTGGAGGAGCACCGCGGCGACCAGAAACAGCTGAAGGTGCTGCAGAAGAAGCTGATGCAGGTGATGAAGGAGAAGGACCAGCTCCAGAGCGAGCACAGCCGGGCCGTCCTCGCCCGCAGCAAGCTGGAGTCGCTCTGCCGCGAGCTGCAGAGACACAACAAGACCCTCAAGGTAGAGGCAAACACCACAGCTAGTGATCACGTGCCATCCATGAAACATAAGGACAATATTGTTTTCCAAGCCTTGGTTTCCTAAGTGTAGCAGTTGATAACTAGGGAACACACCACAGAGAGTGGTTCCATATGTCACCAATCAATCATAAGGACTACTTTACAAGGCCTATGTCCTATGTTTCTTACGTTGTAACAGTTGATGACCAAAAAACTTCCACACTCCCAACATTTTATTGGGAGTGTGTAAAACAAGCATAAAAAACAATAAAAAATATTACTTTAACAGCTTTCACTGTTCATTGTGAAGTGGTGTTTAGTAACAGTGGAAAGAGTCTGTTCACTGAGATTGTGTGTTTTTCCCTGCCCTTTACCTTTCGGTTGTCACCCACTCGCAGGAGGAAACATTGCAAAGGTGCAGAGAGGATGACATGAAACGGAAAGATATCACCAGTCACTTCCAGAGCACCCTCTCCGACATCCAGGCCCAGATCGAGGAGCACAGCACACGCAACACCAAACTGTGCAAAGAGAACAGTGACCTGGCAGAGAAACTGAAGGGCCTCATTGCACAGTACGACCAGAGGGAGGCGGTAGGGAGCCATCCAAATGGACACAACAGCAAAACAAGCATACTCTTGCATATTTGTACAGTTATATAGCATACTTTTAGGAACAGAAGCACATATACTAGATGGATGACTGGAGGCAAATAATCTAATATAACTGTACTAATTATTAATATAATGGTCATAGGTCGTACAAGTAAGATTAAAAGACACCGTTATTTCAGTGTATATTAGTATATCTTTAAATAAATTGCTGATAATGTATTTCCTCTGCAGAACCTTGAGAAGGTGTTCAAACACAGAGACCTGCAGCAGAAGCTTCTGGAGACTAAACTTTCCCAGGCCAACTTGCTGTTGAAGGAGGCTGAGGAGAAGCATAAAATAGAGAAAGAACTTGTGAGTAGGACAATGAGTGTGAAATGAGTGATTTGGCTTCAATTCCAAATCAAGTCAGATACCAAATACTGTAATATTGAAATCTGGAATTTCACATGGTTATGCATGTGTGATGTGCAAGTTTAAACATCAAATGGAAATATCACATTAGAGTGTGGTATGCATAATGCAATGGATCAGTACTTTATTCTGAAGAAATCTCATGTGAACATTTTGAATGCAGTAATTAAATAAATACCAATGACTAATGAAGCATTGTTTTTTGTCTGCTGTCAATAGCTCCTGAAGCAGACTGCAGAGGCAAGACTGACAGTGAAACTTCTGAGAGAAGCTGAAAATGACATGAAAGCACAAGTACGCTGCTGATAAACAGATTTGCTTAATTTGATCTATCCAATTTTTTTTATTGACTTTAGCCTGTCTGACTGATGCCCTTTTGCTTTTTGAAGCTTGCTGTGTACTCTGAGAAGTTTGATGAGTTCCAGGGCACTGTGTCCAAAAGCAGTGGTGTGTATGCTAGCTTCAAGCAGGACATGGATAAGGCAAGTCTCGTTTAATAACTGCTGCACATTAACTCATCTGTATGACCACTAAAAATGGTAAAAATGGTAAATAGACTCGGTACTCTTCCGAGCACTCAAAGCACTTTACAGTTTCTTACCTCACATTTACCCATTCACACACACACACACACACTCGATGGCAGAGGCTGCCATGCAAGGTCCCAACCTGCATACTAAGCTCTATCTCTAATAAAGCAATGGGATAAACAGTTCTTTCAGTTGACCTAAGTAAATGAAAGATAATAATTGTGTTGTCTCTTTGTAGATGTCTAAGAAGATGAGGAAGCTGGAGAAAGAGGCAAATGGATGGAAGTCTCGCTTTGATGGCTGCAACAAGGCCCTGGTGGACATGGTCTCAGAAGTAGGTTAATCTACTTTAATTAAAGCAACACTAAATAACTTTCCCTCTGTTGCACGCACGCTATTTGTTTATCCAGCACCGGCTTTGCAAATAATGATGTCCACAGATAAGGTAGAATATTTTGCATGACTTATAAAAGTATGATGTATTGCGACATCAGATGCAAGTCAAATTTGTAGTTCCTTATGTCTCATTCCTTCGAACTACTGAAACGATTTTGGAAACATTATTTTAAGGTATAAAAAACTCTTTGGTGTTGCTTTAAATGTAATTTACAGTTGGAAATGTTGAAAAGTCACCAAATTTGAATGTGTGATTGTTTCATCTCTGCTGATTTTTCAGTTTATTTTGTAAAGCACTACTGGGTTCGATGACTTGGCTGTATATTTAACTATCTATTCTGAGACTGAAACAACCCATGTTCACATTCAAAGAGGATCAAAAACATAGAACTTTTAGAAAGATGGGGGATGTTACCTTCAAAAGGTTTTCTCTGGCAGTTAAGATCCACACCAGGGAAAAAGGAGAAATGCTCACTGAGTTTTCAATTCTAACACTTATTTTTTCTTTGATATGTATCTCAGAAAGTGGTTCGGGACAAAGAAATTGAGCTCATGACAACAAAGAACCAGAAGCTTGAGCAGCTCTGCCGGGCTCTGCAGGAGGAGAGGAAGAGCCTGCACCAGAAGCTCCAGGGGGCAGACAAGGCCGGAGCCCCCATGGAACAAACACCTGCAGTGGCTACAGCAGAGACACCCGCAGCTGCTCAGGCAGAGACACCTGCAGCTCTTACAGAGGAAAAGCCTGCTACCTCCGGGGAGAAGAAGAAGCCTGCAGAGACATCAGAGGAGAAGCCCAAGGAGATGGAGACGCTGGCTCCACCAGCACCTGTTACAACACCAACTGAGCCACCGAAAGCTGCCGCCGCCACCCCGGTATCCCCACTGACCAAAGAGCTGTCCAGTCTGAAGGCCCAGCAGGCGCGGCTCAAGGAGATTGCCGCCAACTTCACCATCTCTCACATCATACCTCAAGACGTTCTGTTGGCGGCCGGGCAGAGTGACTCTGAGGACGAGGGCGAGCACAAGGAGGCCACAGTGGCCCCACAAGAGCCTGCAGGTGCCAACGTGGTTGCTAGCCCTGAGCAGACACAGAATCAGAGCCCAGAGCTGGAGAAGGAACCTGAGTCCTTACCGGCCCCTGTAGAGGAGCAGCAGAGTGTGGAATCAGTGCAGGTCAATGGCTGCCAAGCAGAGACCCTGGTATCCGAGCAGCAGGAAAAGAGGGATAAGGAGATGGAGAGTGTTGACTAAATATCCTCTAAATGGCTTTCATTTTTATTAAAAAATAATAACAATTTTACATTGACACTGCCTTTCTTTGTAACAATAAAGCCAGCAATAAAGCTCAACTGGATAATTATGGTTGGAGATATGCATCCTGTGTCTGTTTATGGACATGAAAATGATTAGACTGATTAGAATAGAACAAAGTACCATAAAACATGAAGGGGGAAACAATCGATTATCGTACGCCTATATAGCCTACCGGCTTGAGGTCGCGTGACACAGGGTTGGGATTGCTTAACTAACACATCTCACTTACTATAAATATCTTTGCTGAGACTTTGATACCAACGGTCGGCAAAATGGCTGAGACGACGGCTGACTCTCCTGAAACGCTTGTAAACACATTGACAAAGTTTATTTTAACCGGGAGAAGTTTACTACAAATTGCACAAGGAGAAGTCGTAACTGGTAGGCTCTGGAATAATGCGAACTGCGTTCTTGCTTTTCGAACATCACTATGTAGTTCGCTAATTGTCTGAAATTTACTTATCTAGTAGGCTAGCCTAACACTGTTATTATCGTGAATAATGTGAATAACTAACTACCTTGGAGGACTTAAAATTGGCCTGTGGACAGAGGCTTACCAAAATAGCTCCTTGCAGTTTGGCCGAAGGCTAACCATACTGTCTTTTCCTAACTGAGAAAAATGTCTTACTTATTTATTTAGGATCCTTGCAAGATTTCATTAGGAACAAAATCAGTATTGAGAGACCAAAATCACTTCTGGGGTTGATCGCAGCAGGAGCTGAATTATACAAAGGGTAATAAAATATTAATTACAATTAGGGCAAATTAAATTAGTTTCATCATCAGACCTCTGCTCTGAAATCTCTTTCAAATGCCCTGCAGTTTATCTGTGAAGAAGAAAAAGGAAGCGGAGGACCTTTGGGGCAGCAAGTTCCGGTATGATATAGTTCAAGTTATTTCAAAAAGGCTTCCGCACTACTTGAAGAGTGATAAAAATAGCCTACAGAGTTAGGCAAGCCCTTTTTTAAACAAAAATGATAGGATGAGATTGAACACTGGCCATGTGTGACCTGCTCTAATCTTTAGATAAGATAACAATGTGATAAGGATGTAGATGTGATGCCCTCTGTTTGGCGGTCAAATTTCATAAGACATTTTTATCACCTCTTTTAGCCATGCAGAAGTAAGAGAGGTAGTAGAGGACCTTTTACAGCTCGGTGTACGTTGACAGTCTTTCTTCTTTCTCCTCTAAACCATATTCATTTCCAGGTCATTCAGACACATAATTTAACCATTTCCCCAATGGTCTTCTGCAGGCCGACTGGGATGCATTCCTGGAGGGGCTGGACAATGAGCTTCAACCAAGGAATGATGCTCTAAGCCAGACAGTGGCAGTGACCTCTCTGCCACCTGAGACTGTGTTCACGGATGGCCGAACTGGGACGTGAGTTGGTACATGCAGAACTCAGTCACCTATACTCATGCAAAGCGTCTTGTTATTCTTCTGGGGTGATATAATGGATAATTTGTTAACCTGGAATACTTACAAAAGAGGTCATTGTCAATGATTGCATCTTTGCACGTTTTCATGGGTGCTTCTCTCTTTGTATGCATTATATTTGTATGCAGTGATGTGAGTTTAAGGAAATACTTGGGGAAAGGCAGTAAAACCCTGCTGGTTTTAATTCGGCAGTTCTCCTGCCTACTTTGCCGCCTCCATTTCAAGGAGCTACAGGCCCGTCAGGTATGACTTCCCCCGGTCATCTCCACTGAGCTATCTGTCTGTCTGTGGAGGTTAGAGTCTGGCAGTACAGGCAGTTGGAATAACAATACCTTGTGCCACATATGTGTACTGGACACTTTCAGAAAGAGAGTGGAAAAGTTTGTGTCAAGAACAGGCAATTTTTAACTCAGTTCTCTTTGCCTTGCAATGCTATGTACAGACGCTTTGGGTTTCATTCATGTTGAAAGTATACCATCTTAATATATGTTTTCCTGTTAAGATGTAGAAGTCCCTTCTAGAGATATTGCAGAATGTAGTTGAGGAAGCAATATTAAAATCAGTGTTCTCAAATGTGGTATGTTTTTTAAAGGAAAATAGAATGACACATGCGTACATTCTGGTATACATTCTGGTTCGCTGAGAAAAAAACTTTTAAAGCCGATTTACAGCACACATGTCCCGTGTTTACTGCTCATAGGAGGACCTAGATCAGAGATCCATCCGAGTGGTGGTAGTTTCATTTGGCTGCCAGGAGGGGGCACTAGATTGGCTGAAGGAAACAGGTTGCCCTTATGACATGTTGCTGGACCCACAGAGGAATGTAAGCCAAACTGTCACCTATGCATCTTATCATCCTTGTTGTAAATAAAAACATCTGTATACTCTTGAATAGACTCATCAGTTAGTTAAACTAAATTATGTTATGATTTTATAATGTAAAGGCGACTGTTTTATCAGGTGTACACTGCATTTGGCTTTGGAGTGTCTCTCTTGCAAGTCTTGCGTTTTAACAACATGCTTCAGTACTCTGAGTTTATCCTCAGCAACCTTGAGTTCCCACGGCCGTTGCCAACTATTCAGGATGATATGTTCCAGGTGGGTCTCCCTCACTAAATCAAGGGTTAAGACAGGTGTTTAGTTGATCCTATTTACAGCTGTAGTGTAAACACATGTTGAAAATTCATGATGAAAAATTACATATAAATATTGGGTGTTCTCTTATGTTGTGGTTTTATGTGGTTTTAATACTGCATTAAGGGCCAGATGCCCTCTAATTTTGCTAGATATTTGTTTGCCTTGTTGACTGCAATCGTTTAGTGCAGTCATCATGATTTGAAGGTGTTTACATTAGAGTGATGCACTTTCTTTCAGCTGGGTGGCGATGTTCTCCTGGATGACTGTGGTAGAGTTCTCTTTTCACACAGCTGCACCAGCCCCTTGGACAGGCCAGGAGTGGACGACATCCTATCTGCCATCAGTTAACCACTGTAAATAAACAAGGAAGCATGTCACAATGTAAACCCAATGTAAAATTGAAAATGCCATAAACATGGCAAATAAAGGATGACAATGATGCATCCCACTGTCCTTTGACTGTAGGCATAACACTACTGCTCATCAAAGTAAGGTAATCACTGCTCATGTGTTGGATTTGTGTCACTATTTTAAATACACAATATTATCCCTTGTTTTATTATTATCAGCACTGAATCTCTTTGCAAGATAGTGTTGAAGGTAAATGTGGGGGATTCAGTCATTAAGGTGTTAGGGCCATATAAAGTGATCTGTTTGAGCAATGCCCCAAGCTGTGTCGGCTCCTCCAAGAATTGGGTTAGACAACAAAATAATTTGTTTCAATGAGATTATCCATTAGTGGACTCATATTCATGGGTTGCTTAATCAAAACAAAAGAAAAGGTTTACCTCAGAAGAAAGCCAGAGCCCGGGGGTCTATCATCTTTGTACGCTGTAAGTTTTGTCTGTGTTCTATAAAAGTTCTGAATCTGCAGTATATGTTTGCAACAGTAAAGCCATGCACAGCAGGCTACCTGAGTGTCACATTCCTACTTGGTATGTGGTCTCTGTTTGGACAGGAGTTTTGATCATGGACACACATTCATGGAGCTATTGACAGGAAGGAAGCACCCAAGGGGTCAAGGGCCAAGACTGCAGAAGAAAGCCTCAGAATATGACAGAAACAGGAAAATAATTCTGATTCAACAATCAACTCAAACTCTTGTCAAATAGGCCTATACTGTATACCTATATACCTGTAAAGTATCACCGACACTTGCAATATAAATACATTTGTCTATGTAATGTAACCAGGCAACTTTTGTTGCCAAATCTTACCCTGTTGCCTAAATAGCCTACCCCCATTCCCTTACAACAAATGATGGGTGTTGCTCACACCTCCATTTGGTTCTTTAGTCCAGAACCTCCTTCTTGTTGAATAGTACAGAATAGCTGCCGGCTGAAAATGCCTCATTTAATGTAGTAGCCTATATATGTGTGTGTGTGTGTAGGTAGGGGAGAGGTACATTAGAATACATTAATCAAATACATGAGAGGGGCCTCCTGATAGAGTGAAAGGGTTCACTTGAAATATTGAAATACACTTCACCAGGGTTTATTAAGGGAGGCCTACAGGTAGGTACTTATTTACATTTTAGGAGAAGAATGGCACATTGCTTAGATCCAGAGGAGATGTAACAACACACACAAGCTTTACGCCTATAAACACTAGGCAGCACTGTCCTTGACCCTTGTAATATGAGGTTGCATAAATTGCTTCCTTAGGGTAAAGTGAATGATCCTCCTGGGTTACAAAAAGGTACTTATATAGCATATAAGTGACCCAACATGGTTTTTGACGTTGGACTTACATGGCCACACCTCCTAATTCTTTAGCGAGCCTACAACGAGAAATGACTGACACCAAACCTGGAGAGAGAACACAGATCGCTAACTTTGCCGCCGTCTTGCAGAATGCCAGGCTTTGATGAACTTCTTAGCCATGTGGGAGACTTTGGTCGATATCAGCAGAAAATTTCTGTTCTAGGGTGTCTGCCACTCGTACTCTTTGCATTTGTGTTGGTCGGGGTCGTGTTTTTGGCCAATTCTCCGGAACACTGGTGCAGTATTGATCACGCAGAGCGTATCAAGGGCGACTGTGGCTGGAGTGAGAGGGAGCTGCGACAGCACGCTGCACCCCTTGGATCTTTCGACCGCTGCCAGAACTTTGATATTGACTGGAACACGAGTGTTGTTAACTGCAGGAACATCAGTCAACTCAGTAGGCCTACTTTTCCTGCAACTCCTGGATTTAAATCGTGCGACCGCGGATGGGTTTTTGACTCGAATCACACAACAGTTGTGACTGAGGTAGATATAGGATAAAGACAATGTTACATTACATTACATTACATTTGGCTGACGCTTTTTAACCAAAGCGACTAACAACATGGTAAACAGTAAGTTTTAGAACAATTCTCACAATTTTAGGACAGTTTAAAAGAACATTAGAGTACAGTAAGAATAAGTGCGTCGGTGAGTGCTGTTTTTAACAGTTACTTGTCAGTTTAAAACGGCTGGTGAGTGCTAGGATCAGTAAGACTTGTTGTAAGTGTTGCTATGAGAGTAGATGTTCTCTAAAGAGCTGGGTCTTCAGGAGTTTTTTGAAAGTGGAAAAGGATGTCCCTGCCCTTGTAGGAACTGGAAGTGTGTTCCACCAACGAGGAACAACAGATGAGAAAAGTTTGGATTGGCTTGAGCGTACCGGTGGTAGAGCTAGACGTCGTTCGTCAGAGGAGCGCAGCGGTCTGGAGGTAGTGTAAGTCTGTAAGAGGGCATTCAAGTAGGTGGGAGCAGAACCGGAGACTACTTTGTAGGCAAGCGTTAGAGACTTGAATTTGATGCGGGCACAATGTGTGTGTTTTCCTCAGTGATTCATTGTTGGTGGAATGAACTAGAGTAATGTTCTACGTTCCTGTGATAGTCTTAGGATTCAGTAAATGTTTAAATTGTTAAATAGTTGTTGTTGTTATTACTATTATGCTTAATTTACTGTAAGTCGCTTTGGACAAATGCGTCTGCCAAATGCCATGCACATAAGCTACCTACAACTTTTTGAGCAATGGCACCCACATAACTTCAGTGTATTCTCTGAATGGATGATTGTGATAATTTGCATATTTATATATATATATTAGTGCCACTAATATTTGGACCACTGGCTATCAACATCGCTCAAGAAGTTTCAGGCAAGTCATAATCAATTACCTTAGAGCGGGCTGACACATGAAGCAGGTACAACATTCAGCCTAAACATTCTAACCGTGCAGGTAAAAGACTGAAAGCGTCATCTATAGGCGAGTTTACACGTCCGATTGTCTTACTGTCTGGGCTCATGCATATTTCTCCAATTCACCCTTACGAAAATGCTCTTGGCAGAACTACTACAGTAGTTATGTAGTAGGCTAGTGTATCATATAGTATTCTGTATTACCTCTGTAATTTCCTTGGACTATGTTGTTCCTGTAGTAGCCCATAGTCTTATAGTGCTTCAGGCCTATAGCCAAAATATAGATTCCTTAAAACATAGGTATGTTAGTAACCTAGTTAGAAACCTAGTATTCCTATTTGAAGATTACTATCATATTTTGTCCCAAAAATCAACAATATAAAGGTATTTTTTGTTAGGGGTCAATTACATGTTTGAATTTCCCTGCATATTGCTTGCACTGAATCTCAAATTCTTAGGCCTACTGTCAGAATTTGTTGTTGCTGTTGTCAAGCTGTCAACATTGATATTTGAATTTTATATTTTATTTTGACTTCCATGCAGTTCTCCCTGGTATGTGACAAGTCCTGGTTAGCCGATCTCAACCAGGTATTTCTAGCTGTAGGCTTCTTCATTGGAGCTCTGATCACTGGATATCTTGCGGACAGGTATGTAAATGTTTCACTTTCAGTACAGTCATGACATTACATGTAGGCTATGATGTTAAATTGGCTGTCAATAATGTGTATTTGGTATTGGGCCTTGTGAGGGATCGAGCAGTCGACACAGGAAGCCAGGATTGCAAATTGCGCAAAAATGGTTTTATTACCAAAAATCAATAAATTACTTTTTTAAATATATTTCTGTGCCCAAAATAAGGGTATCCAAACAAAATAAACATTAACCTCCGATGCAAACCTCCAACATGAACACACAGCAAGAACTAACAAAAGGAGACAAAGGGGAACTTAAATACAGACTGGACAGACCATGAATAACTAAAAGGGGAACACCACAAAATCAATTAACTTTCAGACATTACCAAAACATTCAAAAAAATAACCACACATAATGCTAGCAATAAATAAACTACACAAAGACATCTGGGCATAAACACCAAATAATCCAACCAGAAAGCTCCAGTCAATAAACACGAAAGGCTTCTCCTTCCCCCATGACAAAGTAGTGAAATGGATGTGGCCATAGATAATTTAAACCAGCGGAACTTGCCGCTCCGTCTTGACAGTCAGGAAGTCCGCCCGGACCAAATACCATGACGCACACAGCTCCCGGAGTCGGCCGCACTCAAAACAGGAACGCCACAAACATGATACATGGTAAATCAACAAAATGCATTAAATTACAAACTTAAGCTAATTAACAACAGAACACAATTGATAAGTTGCGTGCACTCAACCACACAATCACATACTATTGAACTAAGCAATAAAGTCTGTATGTTGTATGAAATCAAAAGTCTATGTGTTGCGTTTTTACTTGGTTGCCACGTAGTGTTGCTAAACGTAGAGGGTGCGTGAATGTAGACATGTAAACATCAAAATGTGTGAGCATATAATTATGAAAAATCAACAGAAGATTTAATGAAAAAGGGAGCGTTAGTGCGTTCGGTGTGTGGCCACTATGGCGACCATCACAGGCCTTGATAGTTCATTAGACACCATGTCTGCCAATTACTTGATAACATGCATACTTTGTGTGTGTGTTGGGGCAGACTGATGACAACAACTTAAATTTAGTATTTGGCCTTAATAGTTCATTAGACGTCTGCCATATTACCTGATGGCATGCATAGTGTATGTGTAGGTGTGTGTGTGTGTGTGTGTGTGTGTGTGTGTGTGTGTGTGTCATGTACAGGGACAGGTAGAGAGACAGAAAGAAAGAAAGAGAAAAGACTAACATAGATAGATAATTAACTTTATTAATGCCAAAAGGGGAAACTACTTTGCTACAACGCACAACATCAACAGGACAGCAACAAGACAATGACAAGTACATTATATGTGTATGTGATGCAGGCGAGCCAGACTCAGATGTGGAGAACAGACTTTTTACTTACTTGCAAATCCAGTGGCAAAAATCCAGGTCATACAGATTTTGCAGGGTTAAGCCGGGTTCACATTGTACGCGGCATGCGCTGCGCTCGCCGCTAGGTTGCTCTTGGCTGAGGTAATGTCCTAAAGATTTTTTGTTGTAGGCCTACAGCGGTGCTCAGCGCAGCGGCAGGCCAGTTCTTGCGCGTGCAAGCCATTGACAATAGTGGGTTTCATAGCGCAGCACTGCGGCTTGCGCCTACAATGTGAACCCCTTTTAGGGCTGTTTCAGACCAGGTGCGTGGCATGAACATTGCGTGTCTGTTGGGTGGTGGCTGCCTGGCGTTTTCTATGTCCTTGCTTACCAGAAACGTGTCTGACGTGGCAGTCTGTGGCGGCCTCTCTGCCTAATAAAACCTCTCAATTTTTTGAATGGTAACCTTAGGGCTGGGGTGCATAGCGTGAACCTGTGGCGTGAATATGGCGTGTCTGTTGCGTGGCGGTTGCGTGGCATTTTCTACTGTATGTCTTTGCACACCAGAAACGTGTCTGACTCTGCGCTGTGGGGGCCTCTCTGCCAACTAAAACTTCTCTTAATTTTTTTTCTTCACTGTTTTGAATGGAAATGCTTCCAATGGGTCTGAGGTCTCTCAATGACTTAACCCCTACTGCGTGAAAGGCGTCGGTCCTATTCCTAGCATGCAAACGTTTTCGATGCGGCTCAAGCCGCGCCTGAGACGTGCATGTCATAATATAGGACGCCATGAAGCTGACACGCTCATGCCACGAAGGCATGGAGTAGGCATGGTCGACGCAGCAGACGGAGGGCTGCACTCGCTGCACGGCTGTTACAGTACAACATACAACAATAGCCCCTTTTACATGGAGAAAAGTTTAATCTGATTACAAACTCCATTTTGATAATCCAAACAATTGGAAAATCCACCCATGTAAACAGGTACTCCGATTTTTGAAATACATTTTTTTTCTTTCTGCGCAGGTGTTCCCTATGTAAAGGAGAATGTATGGAATGCCGATAATTATCGGGAAAATAAGTCTCAACAGGGGTCTTGCTTCTCTCTGAAGGGACTTATTCTCCCGATAATGATCGGCGTTGTGGCTTTTGCTGAAAAGAAGCTTTGGCTGAGAAACAAATAGTATGTAACAACACACGCTGAACTTGAATCCAACATTCTTTAGAACACAGTTGATCAACCGTCTGCTTTTCACTTTTGAATGAAGTTCCAGTAGTTGCGGAGTGATATGAAAGACCTGAATTAGAAGCTTTCTACTTGCATTGTGAAGAGCCGTGTAATAATAAATAAATAATTACTTGCGGAATGATCAGTGTGTGGATTCTTTCTAAGTTCCTTCCATGCTCCCTTGAAAAAAGTATTTTAAGTATTTTCAAAATACAAAAATACAGTGTGTGTGTGTGTGTGTGTGTCCAAAGACTCTAGGCTAGGCTAGGCTACTTAAAAGACATTCACTTGAAAGCTAGATCTCTACTCTGTTAAAAGTTGAATAAACTTGTTAGCCAAATGTGAAGGCCTACAAAAATGTAAGTACGAGCGAGTTGTTCGAAGAGTTGACTCTTCAGAGATTATCTTTACAGGTTTGTAAACAAATCCACATGTACCTTGTCAAGGGGGAAGGGTGCTAACCATGAGTGGTATTTATGACATTTGTAGGGGGTGATAACAGTTGTAGTAGTTTTGCTCATCTGACTTGTCAGGGCCACAGTCTTTGGTTAATGAATTTGCCTTGTGCTGCAGGTTTGGCAGGAAGCCATGTTTCCTGGTCTCCATGCTCGGCCTGGGTCTGTCTGGGGTGGGCGTGGCCGTCTCCACCCTCTACCCCTTGCTGCTGGCATTCCGCTTCCTCCAGGGCTTCTTTGCAAAGGGTGCTTGGACAGCCACATATGTCCTTGGTATGTTATCCACAACTGATGCTTTCCATTTTGTATGGATTAATCTCAAAGGTGTAGCCTATTGTGGAAGTAGTGTTAATCGTCACCCTCCTGCCCTCAATAATTAAATTCATTCATTCATGGATTAATGTTGGTGGGGAAATTCCTGAAAAAAAAATTGAGTTAATCTTTGAGTTCATACAAACCCTTGTACCAAAAAACCTTGTGTGTCAGGCATTCTTGAGATATCACACTCAAGGTGGGTTTGACCTTGACATTTGACTTCATCATTGAGCCCATGTCATCCATGTGCGTCAAGCCGTTCTGAAGTTGTGACACAAGCACGAAAGCTGGCCTTTGGAAAATGTAGTTCAGAGAAAGCCTAATTGTATGAAATGCAAGACTAACTGCAAAACGGGGCTTTCAGTTGGTGTTGATGACTGCTCATTCTGCATCCAGATAACAATTAGTCATTAAATCTATGTTAAAATCATTGAATCAACGTCGCACTGAAACATTTATTCTACATCACTTTTGCACCCTTCATTAATATTGAAGCAACGTTGATATTCTAACTACAGATCAACGGGATTTCAATGGTATTTACACTAAAATGAATATTGAAACAATGTTGAAATTACCATTCAGATCAACGTGATTTCAATGGTATTTCAATTGCTAATAAACCTTAGTAAACCACTATTAGCCTTATCTGGCAAAATATTGGGAAATTCATATCCTGCTTTATCTACAGCCAGGATAAATTTGGCTAAGCCTAGGTATGTCTTGTTTAGGCTACACAAGCTTGCATAAATAACCATTGACAACTTGTTATCAATTAAGCAAGTGCATTTATTCACTCTTCATCTAGAAATTCACGTGTACTGTGTTTTCCTGCCATCCATAGCATCCATAGCAGTTACAGTCAGCCTGATCCTCCAGTAGCAGAGTGAAGCGGCACCTAATAGAAATAGAAGGGGGGGGAAGAGACAGCTGTTAGATGAACTGAACAACAAACTAACAGCTAAGCCTACAATCAAGTCATTTTACGTCTGTTTCGTCGTCGTTTGTTGGACAAACCAGACAACAAGAACGTAAACTTTCTTCAAGAGGATGCTTGACAGCAGTGTCTCAGGAATCAATGACGCAAGGAGAACGCTACTGCGCATGCGCACAAGTTAATTACGGGATGTGTAGTTTTAGGGAGCACCAGATTGTATGGATTAGAAGCTGAGACAGTTGGATTCACAGGTGACACCTGTGCCAGTGTTCTGATTAGCCGGGAACTACTCTGGGAGCTTACGGGTGCAGCTGGCTTTAGGCCATTATGACATCACAGCCATTCAAGTCTATGGGGGAAAAATGAGCTTTTTAACATTTTTAATCCCCTATTTCTCAAAAAGTAAAAGTAAAAGCTATGTGCTCCTGTATTCAGGTCGAGCGCCACTACAAGGTGAAACAGCGTGTGTGTGCAGCCCTTGATCCTGCACCTGGGGAGCGGTTAGGGGTTCAAGGGCATCTCATCCATCTCATGTCTTACGCGTAAATGTCTAGTGTGTAAAGCGACCTTGGGTGCTTTGAAAGGCGCTATGTAACAAATAAAATGTATTATTATTATTATTATTATTATTATTATCCACATCCACAGATGTATCTGTAGAAGCAGGCAGGCTGCCTGAACCTTTTAAGGTGCAGCTCCACCAGCATGCCAGTGCACAATTGTGCAGCACAAACATTGTTGACCATTCGCCTGTTGCCTGCCTTAATGAATTGCATTAACATTCCATGGTTTGATTAGTCGCTTGCAATCTGAATGGTGCTTTTCAAAGCTATCATCCAAACAGCAAGCAGAGCGGGCAGGCTACATCTGGGCCTTTGTGCTCCAGATCACGTTATCTTATGCTTAGTCAAGGATGTAGTGGAGGCTAAACGCAAGTAAACACAGTTTACCCACCACAATTTCAGAAATAGAGTTTATCCACCTCTTATTAGAGTTTATCCACCGCTCAAAAGAATTTATTCACCATTTGCAACTTTTAACATTTAATAATCACACTGTATCATCCTCAATTACAAAATGTACACTCATCAACACTCTAGACAACATTGGACAATAACCTTCACCATCATCAAACATTTTCTGAATGCGTTTTCTAAAAATCCGATACCGCGTGGCGCAGTCCACCTTACCATGATCACAGAATTCATAGTATACCCACCCTTTTATTTTACCACGACATCCTGCTTATAGTGCAGTGTGCTGTTTTGAGTTATGAATCATTGGCTGTGTGGAGCAGGTGATAGAGGTTATAGAGCTCAACAGTCATCGTCCATCTCCGCGAGGGATCAGGCTCAGGCTCCATAAGTACAGTTAGTTTCCAATTCACTTCTCCATTCGACGTCTGGAAAAATCTCTATATAAAGAGTTTTAGACCTTGCCTTAGGCTGACCAGCTATGGAGTGAGTTGTGATCATACAACATTTCATTTCAAGCAACAACAAAAAAATGAACAGAAAAACAAGATATATTGTGTATATATTTAAATTTTCATCCCATCTGCCATTGTGAATTATATATGTTCCAATGTTTTCCAACGATCCAATGAAATCGGATGGCCATGCATTGCTCCTCAGTAGCAATCTTGCTCGAACAAGCAACCAAATGTTGCCTGAGGCGGGAGCGGAAAGTCATTTCCCTGCAATGGTGATCTTTACCAATCAAAGGCTCTGCCTTTACACGTTAGGATTTTGTGTAGTGTAGTGCTTTTCCATGAAAAAAATGGTAGATGCCCCATGAACTGTTGCTGTCTACTGTATATGAGCATATACAATCACTTAATCATGCCGTAGCTGGTTTTAAGTCAAACTTGGACCGTTACAATTTTATGGCTTATAATTCAGTTCTCAAAAGAGAACATAGATTGTTACTTCCGGAACCAGAGTGACTGGTGACTGTTGAGCTCTATACATTGTTTGGAGCTAAAATAACCTGAAAAGGAAACAACCTGAATGAGAACCACAAATACAACAACAAGCAGAGAAAAAGCCTCACAACAGTCCCATACTTACCTTGGAAATTACTTTATTTGTTGTTGCACCAATGGCGAAACTATCAAAATAGTCTGGATTGCCATGTGTAGAGACAACGTTCCTTGGAGGATTGTCTAAAGAGTATCCACGGAACTAGTGGGTCAATTTCCTGTGCAAATTATAGAGTGGAGAGATACAATAGAGAACACATGTTATTTTACGTGCCGTTTCCATTATTTTAATGGATATTTTAATATTTTTTCATTATCTAGACCCTTTTGTTGTTTTGAGCTGCATATATTTGTTCTGATACAGGGTTCTCTTTCTCATACAGTAATTGAATTCTTTGGATCAAGGAACAGGAAATTTGTGTCTGTCTTGTCACGAACAACCTACTCCATTGGCATGGTTATTCTGCCATGCTTGGCCTATTACATCCAGTCCTGGAGGACTCTGCAGCTGGTCATGACTATTCCAACGTTTATGTTCCTGGGTTACTACTGGTAAATATGTAATGTCATTCACACACACACACACACACACACACACACACACACACACACACACACACACACACACACACACACAAACCTGACAAAATGTCATTGTGCCCTGTTGAGGAAAACTTACATTGTCACCATAGTAGGCAGCCAGGAGAGCTGCAATTTACACCAGAGCTCACTTGTTCACACCTGCCTCGTCAATTTGTGAGCTAAACTAAGTGTCCTAAATTGAAAGATGTTGTCTTTATAGGCTTGTTCCAGAGTCTCCTCGGTGGCTGATATCACAGAGAAGAACACAGGAGGCTATGGTCATTGTGGAAAGCATTGCTAAATGCAACAACACATGTCTGCCAGAGAACTTTCGGGTGGTATGTTGTTTCTTTCACAAAACTACACATGACCATGTCATACCTTTTGTAAATGTACAAAACTACACATGATCATTCCATACAGTCTGTTAATGTGCAAAACTACACATGATCATGCCATACATTCTGTTAATGTACAAAACTACACATGATCATGCCATACATTCTGTTAATGTACTAAACTACACATGATCATGCCACACGTAAGGGATAATGTATAGAACGCTGGTCATTATCGGAAAATAGCCTTGAACAGGTCTTGTTTCGTCCTGAAGGGACTTATTATGACCGCCGCGCAGCGAAGCGGCGGTCATGTAGGTTTAGTCAGATTTTTTTTTTTTTTTTTTTTTTCCGCATGCCCAAATATCCGTCAATGATTCCCGGGACACTGAAAGACCGGGGTACACGAAACTTGGTGGGCATGTAACCCCACATGGATAGCATGGAACCATCGTTTTTCGTTTTGATCTGTAGCCCCCGCTGGACTGGACCCCGAAAAGGAGGGTAGGGCAGACACAGTTTTCTGTGAATATCTCGAAAACCGTAGGCTTTAGGAGGACCATTTTTTTTTGTATGTTGATCTCAAGGGGCCATGTCAACCCATTCCATAACCACTCATTTCATGTATAGCGCCACCTAGTTAAACACAAAAAAGTAAAAATGAGGTGGTGTAATTGAAGGTATCTGTGACCTAACATAGTCAAAACTGCACGAAATTGGAATTGTAGGATCATTATGACACCCTCTGTATGCACGCCAAGTTTTGTGGAATTCCGTTCATGGGGAAGTTTGGCCGGAGACAGTTTTCGAAATTGGAATTGTAGGATCATTATGACACCCTCTGTATCAAGTTTTGTGGAATTCCGTTCATGGGGGGCCACACAATAAATTAATTTATGTTACTATACACCAACTGGCCTGTAGGTGGCGGAGACAGTTTTCTGTGAATATCTCGAGAACCGTGGGGCCTAGGAGGTCCACCTTTTTGTGTATGTTGGTCTTAAGGGGGCATGTCAACCCATCCCATTACCACTTATTTCATGTATAGCGCCACCTAGTTAAAAATTAAAAGCAAAAATTAGGTGTTTTCATCACAATATCTCTGGCTGACAAGGTCAAAACTGCACGAAATTAAAAGTGTAGGATTATTATGACACCCTCGAATGCATGCCAAGTTTTGTGTACTTTTCGTTGATGGGGGGCCTTACAATAAAATAATTTATGTGTACATTTAGTGGCGATACACCAACAAAGGATTCGGGACACTGAAAGACCGGGTACACAAAACTTGGTGGGCATGTACCCCCACATGGATAGCATGGAACCGTCATTCTTCGTTTTTGATCTGTAGCCCCCGCTGGACTGGACCCCGAAAGGGGGGGGGGCGACACAGTTCTCTGTGAATATCTGGAGAACTGTAGGGCCTAGGATGACCAATTTTTTCCGTATGTTTGCCTCCAGGGGTCATGTTAACCCATTCCATGTGCACACATGTGCATAAACAGATACACACGCACACACATACATTTACAGTAATCATCATTATGACACATACTCACACAGTAGACATATGTACGCATGCATGCACATGCACAAACACACATACGCAGGCAAACACACATACGCAGGCAAACACACAAGCACGCACATACATACACACACACACACACACCCACACACATAAACATAAATTTGTACACGCACACATGCACATAATTCAAGAATTTTTCCGTCATCTACTCCTGAATTTTTGGTCATTGATACCGGGACACCGAACCACCGGGGTACATGAAATTTGGTGGGTATGTAGCCCCACTAGACTTTTTACGGAAAAATTTCATTTCGTGCCGGGGACCACCACCGCCCCACCCCGGGCTGGGGGCCCCGAACCAAAAAAAAAAAAAAACAGTTTTTCCTAAATAACTACCTGAACCGTGGCACTGAGGATGAAGAATCTTTTATGGTATGTTGGTCTCAAGGGCCCACATCAACCTGGCTCATAATCACTCATTTGTGATTTGCACCCCCCCCGGTAAAAAATGAAAATGCAATATTATTCTGCTTTAATTGCCCCTATCTTCAGTTAAGATGTTCAGAACTGCACCAAATTTTATGTGTATGATTGACCTGGCATTCTCTGGGGTATGCCAAGTTTCGTAGAATTTCATCCATGGGGGTCTAAAAAAATTAGGTTATGTGTACATTTAGTGACTGTACACTCATTGGCCTGTAAATGGCGGTGCACACATATACACATGCACACACACAGGCACCCACATACTATCGGTATTAGAACGGCCGATACATAATTACAAATTCAGTAGGATTAAAAGAAAGCCAAAATAAATATTCATCATCATCATCATGGCTGCATTTTCAGTATTGGCGATAAGTAGTCGTTTGTCCACTAGATGGCGCATCGTTGCAGTGAGACGTAATTTTGTTGGAAGTTAAAAGTGGGTTGGAAAAACAATGGGGCCTTCCTACAAGGACTGTAATTTACGCAGCCGGACATCTAATAAGGATAGGGCGATGTTCACATGAAGTGTAATTCCCATTTCTTCTTGAAGCGAAATAAATCTGAGGATGTTTATCGGACATGCTTGGTTTTACTGCAGGATGCGTTAATCTTGTAATATCAATAAGGACCTAGGTAATGTTACCATTTAGCGTTAGTTGAGTGATGGAGGCATTTGATTGATTGCATTTGTAGAAAACTATAAATGCGGTTATACCAAGCAAATTGATAGCAGCACTGTTTGTATCTTTCGACTGTCATTTATTGCACGTGCTACAAAATCATTCTGTGCAATGGAAGATTTACCAACGTTACACCGGTCTGATACAGTTTGCCTATACATGCGTGAGACTGAGACGCCTGTTTATTTTGTTTTAAGTCGTGCATGGTGTGAGAGGGAATCGATGTGCTTTGATTACAGCTTGGTAGTTGTAGTCTTGTGAAATTAAAAAGCGTGTGTGTGAAGTATCCAAACAATGACACCTTCATTTCATTATGGCTGCTTTAGCAACACACCTTAAGCTACTGTGTAGTGGGTCCCATCTAGAACTGCCTACTTCATTCGCGCTTTCCTTGACTCATGGAGCTGCTTGAATGTTATTACAATTTTTCGCCACGATATGGCAGTTTAAGTCCGCTTGATACTGTAAAGGCGTAAGCCATTGGTTTCAAAGGAGATTTTATTTGTTTTAGCCAGCATAGCCTATTGACAATTTATGTTGTAAATCGGCCTACCTTATAATCCTACCTGTAGCTTAGGGAAGCTAACAGCTTTCTATTAGGATCTAGTTTGTTAGTTACCGTTTTGTCATAACTCCCTGATGCATTTTTGCATTTAGAATAGCCAGAGCGTGTATATCTCAATCGGAAAATTAAACAATATTGGGTGCCTATGGACTAGGCTGGGTGAACCCAGCCTGATCTGCCCGCTATTTATTTTTTGATTTCTTAGAAGATTGAGCTTGGTCTGATGAAAGCCAGACTAGCCATGGACCTCAGTTACACAATGCAAGGGAACATGAATCAGTCTATATTTGCACGAACAATAACGGACAAAAGCTCTTCAACTTTGGCCCGTTAAAATGTGTATGAACAGTCTAGCGACGCATTTCATCAAGGCCCATTTGGACATGTCAGTTATTTGCACCACTGGTTAGATGTAAAACAGCATTTCGTTTCAGACTAGGCTACTGTTACTTAATTTGTGCATTAACAATAACGTTTCAGACTACTGTTACTTAATTTGTGCATTGACAATAAAGTATTACATGAACTAAAGATGACTAAAATCTTATGTAGAAGAAGAAACATTCACAAAAAATCCATCCATCCAAAAATGACCTTTGTTTTTGATAGCTGTTGAAAACGGCATGGAACTGACAGAGATGTTTTTGTTTATAAATACACAAAAAAAAAAAAAATAAATAAATAACATTATGCTGATACCTTTTGCTTTTCCCAAATACAATGTAGCCTACAGGTGTAAGTGACCTTTCATCAATCCAGTTGCAATGGATGAACTGTGATGAACTGCCCTACTTGTGATTGTTTAGAGATTTTAAAGGTTTTATAACAATGCTACATCTTCTTTGGCTATTCTACAATCTATTCACCTTTTCAGCACCAGTAGGCTACTTTCTGTGCAGCCGCACACACACACTCAGGCATGCCAAACAAGCATATGTCACCAGCCAAGGGCCAGTAGCCTTAAGTACCAACAGATCCCAGTTACACACACCGCAACACGAGATTACGTTTTTTTTTGTAAAAATACAGATTTATTTATCATGTAATAACACATGGGTCGCCACTCTAGACAGGAGGGTAAAACTTATAGGGGCGGACATGTTCAGGGTTGGCCACTCAAAACCACACGTGTAGTCAATCCCATCTCGGAACCATAAGGCACTTCAAAAGTCATAAGCACGAATCACCACCTATTATAATTTCACAATCCATGGACACAGCACACAGTAATGCACACAGTAATGATTTGTGACGTCACGCCCACACACTAAAAAAAGGCCCTTAACCGTTGCCCACTACAACTCCACCCACTGCCCAGTTACTGCAGCCCACCAGCACATAAGACACAACATTCACAAACACAAAAATGAATAAGAAGAAAATTATTGTCCGTTGGCGGGATCCTCCAGGCCAAAAGGAAAAAAAAAAACAATAAATCAGTTCCAAGGGGATTGGTATCAGTCTCACCGGGGCCTCTGGGAAATGTAGTCCGCTATCGGATCGGCAGTGAGCCTAGTTCTTGAAGGTGGCGCCACGGCGGCACGATGTTCACGCCAGCACGCCAGTGGAGTCGTCAACCACGGAAGCAGAAGCAGCACTGAGTCCGGCTGAAACTGTTGACAAAACACAGGCCATTAGACCACTCTAGCCAGCAGTGTCAGCGACGCCACTCGCGACAACGATGCAGAGTTGGAATATCACCGTCCCCTTTGATGCACTCCAAGTTAGCGTTGTCACTGAACTGCGGCTCTCCTCCGGATCAGGCTCCATCTCGCCGTCCGCAGCACCGCCTGGAATTCCAACACCATCGTGAGCTACATGGACATGTGAAATAACCAAAGAATACAAATAGCTCTTCCGTTTACTGTGGCGATCGCCTGGCGTAGATAGCCCACAGCTGCTCAACGCCCTCGTCGGCAGCCACAGTCAGCAAGCAGCGGTCGGCACAGGCAGCGGTCAGCAGGGCAGCAGGCAGCAGGACTTCGCTTTCTCCCCTACTCCACCTCCACAGTCCCGCCACTCCCTGCCTCTTATCCGAGCTACAATCACCACACCAGCCAACCAGCACGGTAGCCAGATGATTGCCCATCAAGGCTGACGGGTGTGGGAAATCGTCTAGAGCACCACGCAGGCTTCGGGGCAGGGAAAAGAATCAGTACACAAGCACCCTACCACACAAGCAACACTGTCATGGCTCGTCTAAGAGTCCAAAATGTCCATAACTGCAACAGTCCATATAACAATAATGTCCATAACTGCAACAGTCCCTATAACACTAATGTCCAAAACTGCAACAGTTCATATAACATTGGTCTCCATATCATAATCAGTCCCCACACAACACATACACATACACATGGCATGTTGCCATTGACAGCGGTAATTATATGTTTGCAGCGGTAATTACATGAATATATCTTACTGTAGAACGTTGGGAAATCCCATTTAAGTCAATGGAGTGTTCTACTAACATTGTGAAGAGCCGTGTAATAAATTCTGTTAATGTACAAAACTACACATGATTATGCCATACATTCTGTAGTTGTTTAGTTGATTTGATGGTTCAAGCCTAAAAAGAAGGGAACTCTTCCAGAGTCAATTCTAATAGGAGAAATTTACAGCAAAGAGAGTGTGAAATAGAAGTAATTGTATACCAATAGATAGATAGACATTTATTGATCCTTTCGGAAATTCATCTTGCACCATACAGCTCCCTAACCATTAGCTATCCTAGACCACACATGTTTAATACTCTCTCAGCATTTCATATTACCGGTATATGGAACTTTATTTATCACAGTTGTTTAGGAAATGAAAGAATTTCCCCTGGGTATGTCAGTCATTTCTCTCTTACGTCTCCCACCTCCTCTCTCCAGTTCAAAGGGCACAATTTTTGTCATGCGTGTTACTGTAATTTTCCACACAACAACAAAAAGGTTCCTGTATAACCATTAGCTATCCTAGACCACAAATGTTTAATACTCTCTCAGCATTTTATATTACCGGTATATGGAACTTATTTATCACAGTTGTTTAGGAAATGAAAGAATTTCCCTTGGGTATGTCAGTCATTTCTCTCTTACGTCTCCCACCTCCTCTCTCCAGTTCAAAGGACACAATTTTTGTCATGCGTGTTACTTAAATTTTCCATCCTTTAAGTGAGGTTTATACATTGATTTTGCAAAATGTCTGCATCTATGAGGTTACAGACAGTAATACACAGGGGCAGGTTATACATGGAAATGTATTTCTTTTTTTTAATTCTTATTTATGATGAAATCACTAATCTACTTCTGATTCATTGGGATATTAGGCACTGTGGTTCATACATAGGTGGAGTTAATACATGGTTTTGTTTTTTTAATTTACTCACAAACAGTGTCCAGTGTACTGTATTAGGTCTTCTTTCACAGAATTTTGGACTTGTGCGTCAAAGACAGGAAAATTACAGAGTCAAAGTTTCTCATGAGCATTCATTTGTGAGAGACAGTCCCCTACCCATAACCCAAATAAAATTCCTGTGAAATGTATTTGTTGGAATCCATAACTGCTTGTAATTGGAACCTACTGCGCCTTGAACGCTTTGAGATGAAACTGGTTCCAGGTGTTTTCACCAGAACAGACACGCCTTTAAAGCAATACCAAAGAACTTTTCCTCTGTCGCACGCACGCTATTTGTTTATCCAGCACTGGCTTTGCAAATAACGATGTCAGACAAGGTAGAATATGTTGCATGATTTTATGAAAGTACGATGTATTGCGACATCAGATGCAAGTCAAATTTGTAGTTTCTTATGTCTCATTCCATCAAACTACAGACCCACTACCCAATCTGGCTACCCAAGATGCTAGTCTGTTAGTGGTTATTCAGTAAGTGATTAAAGTAAGTCTGGCTTTATCCTCACATGTGATTTTATGAATACTTGAATATTTTTTTCCTGTATATTTTGTTGTCTCTGTTTAGGTTGAACCCCTCACAGAAAAGCAGGAAGATCTGAACCGTCCCTCGTTTATCGATTTGTTCAGGACTCCAAACATCAGGAGAAACTCTTTTATCCTCATTTATGCCTGGTAACTGCCTACTTGAGACCAATCAAAACATTTCCTTTGGAGTTCTTTATCTGTAAAGTAATTCTAAAATAGTTGGCATACCAGGTTTTGGATATACCAAGACCAGGTAGTTCAAACTGTTCAAATAGGCAGTTGCAGTGCTACTTATACTTGGGGGGTATTTGATGTCAGACTTGTTAATGAATATTGTATCTTGTGCTATGAGAAACAAACTGATAACAAAGGTGATATTGGTGAACATATGCCCAATATCCTTATGATAAAACTTCCAAACGTCATGCCCAAACATGTTTGGATAGACCAAAATAGCTTACTTTGGAGGCAATATACTAGGACACTTGAAGGAAATATGAAGGAAAATCCTCCAAAATAGACAAAAGTGATACGTAAATATCCAGATGATATTCATGACCTGTGCTTCTAGAGCTCAGCCGGTAGCATATGGCTCTTTGGAAGGCCAGACGGTTGCCAGGTTGGTTTCTTCAAGAACACCTACCAGTCCGCCATCCATGAGAGTTTACTGCCATAGCCTATAAGACACGTTGGCCTATCACTTATCACAAACCACTGGATATTATCAAACCAATTAGACACTTTATTTTTTATTAATGAATTATTTGATCATGTGTTAAATTGTATTGAGTGTAAGTGTATTGAAACTATTTTCTTCTAGACAGGGTATGATTGCAAAATTTCAAGGTGATTTTCGTCATCAGCAGTCTAACATATACCACACTCAAAAGTAATGGAAAAGCATGCCTGGACAGGCCAAAGATAAATCACATTCAAAATGTGAAAACATTTGAAGAACATTTCTTCACCTTGTTCAGCCTGGACAGAGGGCATCTTGGGGTTTTTATAATACACACAGGAGAGCACTCCTAAATGTAAGCAGTTGGGCTTTTTGAAAGTTGGATAGTAAACTGAAACAGATAAACATAAACCCACTGATTACTTATTACCCTCATCAGTCTAGCAATAAGGTTTCTTAAGTTTAACAGAACCTGATGACCGTTACACATTATGCCAAGGAAGCATTTTATTCAGCAATAGACTTATTTAAATGAGTGATAACGTAACATATTGATTTCTTTTTCTTGTTTTTACTACCTATGAACCACTAATAACATATTTCTTGGGCATGTTTTCTCTGTTTGATAGTTATAATTCTTCAGTAATTTGGTCTGGTGTGAGGCTAGATTTTGGCAAATGAATTCAGAACAAGTCATGATTAATTAGCATCTATTTTTTTTTTAAATATAATCTTAGCCACAGGGAGCAATGCTAATGACTTATTTCCCTTTGATGCAGGCGACTACTCAAAGTGAATACTCCTTATGTCATACTGATACGTTAACACAGACTCATAGTTGTGCAATGTCCTGTTTGACAATTCTTACTGTCACCATATTACAAATATACTTTTAATTTTATTCCTCTGCATGTGGTCTGCTTCCCCACAGGTTTACAAGCACAGTTGTGTTCCAGGGATTGGTGCTACGTCTGGGAATTACAGGAGACAATGTGTTCTTAGACTTCTTAATCTCAGCAGTAGTCGAGCTTCCCACCGGGCTGATTTTCTATCTTACTGTGGACCGGATTGGAAGGCGCCCCCTCATGGCCACATCAAACTTCATTGGTGGTGTCTGTTGCCTGGTGGTTCCATTCGTCCCGCTAGGTAAGTAGCTAATGTCTTACTGAAATGGATATGCTAAAGGGTCAGTCACTCCTGCTACAAACTTTAAGTTTCATGGTTTCATGTTTTAGTTACAGCCTTCAAGTAAAGAAATAAAAAAAACTTGTTTTGTCTATTATTGTTGCATAATGTAATGCTAATGTACTGAACAAGAATGTAGTTAAGTTTGAATAAATGAAAAATATGAGTAATCATTCAATCAATAATTCAGTGTTGTTGATTATATTCCGTCACATCAACCATGTAAATTATAAAGATGACTTCTCCTTTTCCTTGTGGATGTTAAGCAACTATGCGGTCAACCTCTCATTGATTTCTTTGGTCTATCATCACAGATCTCGTGTATGTCTTGTTAAATCATGCCTCTTTATCTATTTTACAAATAATCAAATGTCTGTGACTTAGAACTTCTGTGGTTGAAGAAAACAATGGCTATACTTGGAAGATTGGCTGTTGCAATTGGATTTGAGACTGTGAATTTTGCCAACTCAGAACTGTACCCCACTCCTCTCAGGTGATTCTACACCACTCCTTACACATCATTGATCCTTAGAAAGTGGAAAAGGTGCAAAAGGGTTGGAATACTAGCTGAATGATAAAACATAATTCCATACGTACTTTACTATGTGGTTATTGCATATCTGTTTTCGTTGTGCTGTATCCGTGTTCCTTTAAATGATAAATGTCGTCTTTGTGCCATCCACAGAAATCTGGGCGTATCCGTGTGTTCGTCAGCCAGTGACATAGGTGCTGTGGTGGCCCCATTCTTGTTGTACAGGCTGGCTAGCATCTGGCAGGAGCTTCCTCTCTTCCTCTATGGTGGGTTTGCTAACTAATTGGAATTGTTTACTTTGTATTACAGCAGCCTAGTCAGGTCAAGACAAGTCAGGTTTATTTATGAAACACTTTAAAAACAACACCAAAGTGCTATACAATAGAGAAGTTCAGGTAGGTATTGATCAGGCCCTTATACTGAGTTAAAAGCCAGAGAGTAGAAGTGAGGTTTAAGATGTGATGTGAGCCTACCCCTATCTCCTCGCCCACCACTGGCAAAATGGTTGTACACAAAGTTGTACACAAAGTCATTGAAAATAAATTCTGTTCTGTTTGCTGAATAATGTTCCACTTGCCTACATAATAAGAAACGTACATTCTCAGCCTATGTGGATTAAAAAAGCAGCTAAGAGAGTTTCTGTATGGCTACTGTTTCTAGGTACGATGTCTGTGCTATACAGTGCATTGGTAATGCTTTTACCAGAAATGAGAGGCGTCAACCTGCTTGAGACTATAGATGACCTGGAGAAAATTAAAAGGTATCTTTAAATGTTTCATTTGTTTTTTTATGTTGTTTCACGTTCCTATCATTGATTTGTTTTAAATCTGTTCATTTGCTGTTCACTCTATTGTAGGACCAATTGCTTCTGTAAGGATAAGAAGAAATCAGATGGCATCATCTGACTGCACATTGCTAATTATTCCACAAATCTCTAGAGCTCATCAGGAAGCTTCATCCAATTCCATCACATGGCACCCTTGGGTATGGAATGGATGTAAGAATTTTAAAAGCTCAGATCGTGTAGATTACACAGTCACTCTAGGACCCCAATTTGGACTATCACTCACATGACTGCACTACACTCATTAAGTAGCATTTCTGGTTTAGACATCTTTGCAGTCGTAGTTTGTGGGTCATGTGGGTGGTCTGAGAATTTGTATTTGTATGTTGATATAAAAAGGCTGCATTTGGGAGCCAATATTCTGAGAACTCTGAGGGATGTCTATCTTTGCTGAATTGTCGCATATAAAGAAAAACAATGCTGTAATTGTTTACTGAGAGAAATGTACTGGTGACCCACAAATTGGTCTTTGTTTCATTGTGTGTTCTCATGTATGGTGTCTGGCGGCATGTGGAAGGTACCTCATTAAAAGAGTGCTGGAGGAAGGGGGCAGTATTTAAGAGGGCATTTTGTGTCATACATTTTTCATAATTTTTTGTCTCTATAATTGCAAAAAATATAAGAAATAAAATACCTCATGTGGTGTAAAAATGTACTTTATTTAGTCTGAAAGTATCGACAGAATCTAATTCACGGATTGGGATAAATGCAGAGACCAAATTTCCCTCACGGGATCAAAAGAGTATATATACTTATACTTACATATACAGTGGAGTAACCTACTGGAGCAACCTATTGTAGGCTTTGCACTAAAGAGCCTATTAATATACTGCAGTATAGAGCCTATTAATATACTGCAGTATTTTTCGAGATGCATGAGGACCATACTGGAAAATATTTGATTTTCCAATGTTTAACTTTTTTGGTTCTAGGCAGCTGCATGGAGCTGCCTAGAACCAAAACTGAAGCCTTGATGCGCTGAGCACTCAACCGGAATAACCCGGAATAGTGATCACGACATTGGTGGAGTGGCCGTTGGGTTAGGGTTGGGGTAAGGGGGTTTGCCATTAGTGATATTTATTTGAAATGACACTCCAAAGGGCAAGTAGGGGAGTTGGTTGTGTGCCACTGTGGTCTAGTGATCTCAAGACATACTTTTAACAGACAACAAATGAATACATATGTTTTGAGATCTCATTTTTGTGGCAATCTTTTGGAAAATGGAACATGTGTATGGAAATTATCTTTCTATAATGGACATTGGCACAAATCGCGAGTCTATTGATGCAGCTTTTAAGGAGCAGGAACGTGGTAGACTCACCCACATCATTAACCAGTGGAATTCCAAAAGACTCGATCTGTTTGAAATCAGCCAACCAGATCAGGTGAGGACATTTTCTAAACACATTTTACTATAATTGTCACTATTGTATACACACAAGTTGTACAAATTTAAGTAGCCACTCTCATTCATCAAATACTATATGAAATGTACCAGACGTGCTGCACAATGAGAAGTTACTGAAAGTAATGAAATGGCATATTACACCCAGTCAAATATGATATATTGTGGTCTCATTAGGACCTGAAGTACTACGGTGTGATGAGATTTTACTGGGAAGACCAGGTAGCAGGAAATGTTGCCACCAAGTGCCTGCGTGTCAGTTGCACCGACACTTCCCAGGAGGTCACTGGGACCCTGCTGGAGAAGTTCCGGCCAGACATGAAACTTAAAGTGGACTCCTTCTCTTTGTATGAGGTCCACATCAATAAAGGTATGTGGATCCACTACTTTGTAACTAATATGTAATGTAAATATGGATCCATATTGACAGTGTTTAATCCAGTTATGGAATATAAGAAAGCCATGACCCTTCTCTTCATCCCTGTTATGTTTTGAAGAGGAAAGACAGCTAGAGCTGAATGAGAAGCCACTGCTTGTGCAACTCAGCTGGATTCAAAACAACTGTGAGGGACGCTTTGTCCTGAGGAACACCAAGACTTTACCTCAGGTGTGATTCTCTCTGCTTTGTGCTCTGTATAACCTATTAAAGAGCGATGTCAACGGGTTGGCATATAGTTATACCAAAAACCAGTATGATAGTGCTTGTTAATAGCATGTGTTGTGTTTTTATTGTTTCTCTGCTATGATAGAATACTGAAGAAGTGAAGAAAGAGAAAACAGGTGTCATCCAGAATTTCAAGAGGACACTGTCCAAAAAAGACAAAAAAAGAGACAACTCTGTTGGTCATAATGACAATAAAAATGGAAAAGAGAATGGGTATGTTACTGGTATTTTTCATTACACACTTCAATAGATGTCCAATAGAATCAGTTGACTTACCCACACATGGTACTTAAGTCATAAATAAAACTCAGTTGTTGTACTGTTAGAATTACTACAACCATTAGATGACATTTGATTGGAAGTCAAGTTTTGTTTTTGACTGGAAGAGAATAGATTCTTGATGTTGTTGATGCCTCTTTATATGAATATCTTTCTGTTGTTCTTTGTGTTAAATGTCCATTTAATGACTTTTTAACAGACAAAATGTGAAAAAGTCCACATGCCAGCAACAGGCCAGTCCATCTAAAACACCAAACTCTGATGTTCATGGGAAGAAGTCAGGTGAGAGAGGCTTACGTTAATGAAATTTGTAGCTAATGTAGGCTAATACAAATAGCTCTGACTTAACATAACCTTACTATAACAGTGAAACACCCTAATGAAAACCATATATACAAGGACCTCTTAATCAACCTGGGTTATGGAGAAGGGATTATTGTTTATATGAGGTTTACACATTAATGCACCTTTTCATGTGTGTGTTTACACAATTTTAAACAGCTGTATCTAATTTTTGCCTCTTTACCAACTATCTTTTCATAATTTCTGCAGGAGGACCACAAAATAAGGTACTCTTTCATTATGAAATATTAGATCAATTTATACATTTTTGTTCAAATTATGTATCTATTTGTACATGGATTTATGTTTGGTTTGTTTTGGGTCTTTACACTCTTGTGACACTGGTGCAAGTAAGGATGGGGGTTGCGTACATTGTGTGTGTAAGCCATTGTTCCTAAAGAATGTGTAATTAACATATTTACCCTCCTTTTCTCAGGCCTCCGGAAGCCAGGGCCCATGCAGATCAGAGCGAGCAGGACAGGCTCCCCAAAACAAAGACAACTGGTGAGCATGCCTGGGAAAGACCCAGATATACAGCATTGAGTGAAAACATGCTAAAGATCTGATGAGCATATTTGGCCAAAGCAGACTGTAACCTTTGTTTTTCATGTTTTGTTTGCTTTTCTTTTTCCCAATTAAGTGTAGAAACCTTTGAAAGGTTACATTGGTAGAAAAATAAATACTTGCCAGGAAATGTATAACTTCATAATATCTCAATTTTATAGCAAAAAAGGAATGATTACTGCTAATGAAGCTCTTCACAAATGAAATTAATTTCAATAAATGAATGAATGAATAAGACACTGAATACTATTATGTACAGCTTTTTAAAAAACGTCCTGTTTTTCTACATGTCAGCCCATCAACACAGACGCTGCCAGTCAGCATTAAGTTAGCAGACAACCGTAAGTAAAACACATGATACACAAATTACATACACCTGCTTGCAAGCTGCCCTTCAGCAACTAGACAGGTACAGAGACATGTACAGGTCAGTGTTCACCTTTCTTGTTCTGATGACATTCTCTATTTTATGTGTCTCAGATGAAGAAGCATTCCTGGTTGCCATAGTGAGCTACACCAGCTCCACTGTGCACTTCCCCCTGTCCCCAGCCTACGCTTTCTACCTGGTCACTCGCTCTCTGATTGGTGGCACTCATGACAGTATGCACCACATTGCCACCATAACAAACAAGATGGTGGCCATGATAGATACTGTAATTGAGGTTAGTCATGATATTCCACACATGAATTTGATAGGTCTACATTTCTGCAGAATGTATATTTCACATTTCACACATAGTACACTGTTGTATTGTGCAAAATGTTTACTTTAGCATTTAGAGTCTAAATTCTATACTCATGAGAAATCAAAAACATTTTTGAAGAGTGTAGGGGTACAAAATGAGATGTTGTGAGATGATCCCATATGGTACACACTCACTGACCTGACCTCTGACCTTCAGAAACACAGGACCATTGCTGTGTCTCTGGCCTTCTGGATGGCCAACGCTTCCGAGCTGCTGAACTTCCTGAGGCAGGACCGAGACCTGAACCCTCTTACCAGGCCAACTCAGAAAACTCTGGCTCAGCTAGTACACCACTCCTTCAGGTAAGAGAGAAGACCGTAATTACCTCCCTGATTTGATCATCATCTGATCTTTGCTGTGGCCTTATTACTGCATCATAGCTATATCCTAACTGTTTTATCATCCACTGTCACCTGTTTTGAAAATAAGTATAATGGTTAGCAATTACCAGCACCATAGGTGTCTCTCTGCAGTAAAATAATCTGCTGTCACACATTAGTTACCAATATGATACTGTTGTTAATTCAATTAACTTTATTGTTGGCATTGTTGACTGATGCTAATATTATTGTGAGTAATTGTATGTGGTTGTGAAATCTGTGCTCTTCAGATACCTATCCCAGCGTCTGCAGAAGGACCTTGAGAAACACATGCCATCTTTCTTGACTGATGCTAAGGACCAGACAACCAAGTCTTCAGCAATAGGTGGCATATAGAACTTCAATTAAAGTCAACTGTACTCTCTAAAAAATATCTTGAAATCAAATACTGGTAGTTACAATAAGGCTTACTTTATAAAGCCCCAGTGTCCATATGAAGGGGGATTAAAAGCCACTGCATCATACCATCCTGTTACCAGTTGAGTAATGAATGACACTGATGTGGTATGGCATCCGTATCTGATAACCAGTCTGTTCCTGGTCTTGCATCCTCCATCTGTGTGCAGAGGGAGTGCTGAACTGTCTGGTGCGAGCCATGAGCTTGTTGCGCAGGTGCCGGGTGAACGCAGCCTTCAGCATCCAGCTCTTCTCCCAGCTGCTGCACTTCATCAGCGGCTGGCTGGTGAACTGGCTGCTGGGCTCAGGGCCGACGCTGAGGGGTCACCACCGGAGGTCACCGCTGTGGCTGGACACGATGCGCCAGCGACTTGCTCTCGTCTCAGCCTGGGCCGAGAGGCAGGGCTTGGAGCTTGCTGCTGACTGCCACCTGAGTCTTGTTATGCAGGTATGTTTCTCTCTCTCTCTCTCTGTTTGTGTGTGTGTGTGTGTGTGTGTGTGTGTGTGTGTGAAGGATCCCTGAAATGGTCTCTGTGAAAAAGTACACGTAAAACATTTTTTCCATCTCTACTCACTGTCACACCACTGTCAAAACAAGCACCACTCTCACTTTCTGACCTTATTACTGAAGGCAAAACACTTATGAAAATACAGTATATACAATTAAAAAGGAAAATGTAATAACAGTTTTGTTTTGTTTCACACAGGCCATAACTCTCCTGAGCATGAATGCACAGACCATGCAGGACACTAAGAGGGTCCACGAGGCCTGTTTCAAACTGAATTCCCTACAGATACGCACACTGACTGCCAATATGCCTACCATACCACGTGTGAGTTGGCCACATGCTTGATACTACTGTATATCTTTAAGCCATCGTTGATACTGTGTCAAACTTTTGAAAAATGAAGGATCCTAATGTATAGTTTGATTGTGCTTACATCCACCCAGGGTATGATTGATAACCTGGTCTCTATGGCAGAGATCACAACAGATAACGTGCTGAAGAGAGAGGGGTGGGAGATTCGGCTGGAGGTGGATGTTGATCTCCACTTGCCTTTCCTCCTGCCCGAGGACGGTTACACCTGTGACAGCATGCAGGGCATTCCACATGGTTTCCGGGACTTTCTGGAGCCCATCTGCCACAAAGGTGTGGTCAAATACCCCACACAACCTCTCGTTAGATTACTGTATATCAGAGGATGTCTGAGAATGTTTCTTCATGTATTAGCTTCACACACAACTGTTATTTACTGGTACAGATTTTAAAGGGTTAACACCTCAAAGTTCAATATATGATTTTTAATATGTATGTTTGTCCATTATAATACAGTAAAAGTAACCCGGGCTCTGTTTGTCATTTTCCAGGCCTCTGTTCTCTGATGTTTCAACCCCTCTCTTCTGGCACTTGGACTGTCTTCTTCAGCCGAACAGACTCTGTGTCCTCTGACACCTCAAACTTGTGTCACGAAACGAACAGCACTGACCTGATGGTCAGTTTAGTGTTAGCACACATGGTTGAATGCTTACACTGATGTTAGTTACCTCAGAAATGGATTGCTGAATTGTACCCTTAGTAGTGCAGCCTGTAGCAACTAAAATACATTTTTTCCCATTAAGAAACCTGATGTGATGATGATTGCTCTTAAGAAACCATTGCATCGTGGACTTGGCCTCAGCATAGTCGCCGCCAAGGTGAGGATGAGCTCAACAGAATTAATTCAGATGTATTTTAGATTAGAGAGACATTAATGATGTCTGCCTGGGCTGACAGGCAGGGCTTGGAGCTGGCAGCATTAATGATGTATTTCTAAATAATTCTGAAATAGGGATCTGGACAGAACAAGCTGGGGATTTTTATCAAGTCCATTGTGAGAGGTGGAGCAGCACACGTGGTAAGTGCCTAAAGTTGAAGAATGTTTATGTGGATGTACAAACTTTGTTGATAAGATTATCTCATTAGATTTATTGGATCTTGCTACATTTCCAAATAGAACATTCTGTTCTGAACATTCATGTGGATTCATAGTTTTGTATGCTCACTGTATGATTACAGGATGGCCGTCTGACAACAGGAGACCAGCTTCTCTCTGTGAATGGACAGAGTCTAGTGGGCCTCTCCCAGGAGAAGTAAGGAAGGAGTGCAAGTGTATATTTTAAGTCTCATCACTGACACAAACAAAATACCTACAGGCTACAGACATCAATAGGTTTCAATCATTATCTCAGGTTCTGTACAGTTTGTATCATGATCTGTGTTGTTTCAGGGCAGCAGACATTTTGTTGCACAGCAGCTCTGTGGTGAACCTGGAGGTAGTGAAGTCGGCAGCAGTGTTCTATGGACTGGATGACATGTTAATCGAGCCCCCTACAGTCACGACCAGAGGTGAGGCAGCATCAGCTGAGATAGAACTTCATGGAGTCAAAGATGGTGGATAGTATCTGACTGTGAATTTGTGACATTACCGTGGATACCAAACTATTTCATATTATTTCCTTTTCATTATTATTCTACTGTTATTATACCATATGTTGATTGGCACTGCTGTCAGATTCCTTCATCAGGAAAAGGCAGGAAAGTGGCTCATATCTTGTTTTTTGTTCTTGGCTGTCTCCAGCTGAAACAACAGAGCAGATCAGCCCCTGCAAAAAACTGATGGGGATGAGGGGAGACCCCAAAGCTACGGTCCTCCTGAGGAACAGATGGGAGTACCGCTCTAACCCCAACTTGGCTTGTGAGAGGACCAGCATCCTCACATTACTCATGACATGAAACACTTTTAGATTACAATGACATTTTTGTGTAACTTGATTCCATCACATATACAGTAACTGCACTGAATGGGGTCTATAGTAACACACTGCTGTGATTTGCCTTTACAGCAAACTTAATTGTACTTAAGTTAAAAATGATGGATGTTTCTCTCATCTTCCAGATCCTCACAATGATTCTTGTGAGATGTCAGTTGACCCAGTCACCCCAGCCAATAAGATCACATCAGTTTCCACAGGCAATTTACTGGTGAATGTTCAAGTCTGTTTGTATTTCTACAGTATTTCAACTCCTCTGTTCGTGTGAGCGTCACGGCATGTTTATATTTGTGATTCCCAGGAGGAGCCTGGCTTGCCCCCCTGCCCTTCTGAGCCTGTGTGGGGACACCAGAGAGACTACCTCACCCTGCCGACACCCAGATCTCACAGCACTGGACAGCAAAAGCCTGAACAGACCCTCAGCACAGTGCCTTCAGACAGACCTACTGGGGTGAACACTATGGTGGGTGTGACATTCAGTGTTGCCAGATTGGAAATGACGAAATATCGTACCAAAGGCTCAAAATTATTGTAGCATAGCCTACACATGTCAAATGCACAAAATGCAGTTATTTTTTCTACACAAGCAGTTTTTGACTAGACCTGCAAATAACCACAATAGATCAATAACTGGCCGTACCTTGGTAGGAAGGTTTAAACTCCACCTCCAAGTCACTGTCGCAGTCAGAAGCCACATCCACTGCTGCTGTGTTGCCAGATGATGATTAGATCTGGCAACACAGCAGCAGTGGATACAGATAAGTTGTCATCATGGAGCGCTACAGAGTGTTCATCGGCTTGTAAGCAGGACACCTACCCACTTGTAAGCAGGACACCTACCCACATTCTTAAGACACTCTGAAGAGTGCACAAGTCCATTTAGAGTGTTTGTAATGAGCCGGTTTCGTGGTTTTGTTTTGATGAGATTAACTTTGGAGAACACCCGTTCACATGATGCATTCGAATGGGGAAACACTATGACATCAACGGCAAACTTTCCCAATTCACTGAACACAGCTACACCCCAAAATCCTCCAACGTAGAGAAACGGTGCCAGGCTATCTGGCAACACTGTTATTGGTTCACTGTCTTTCTACCTTCAGATTATGTTGTACATTTGATGCTACCATGAAACAGGACCACATCATGATGGCTGATATGAAATAATAATAATAATAGAATGCAAAGAGTATAGATAATGTGTTAATATTAGTATGTGAATTGTAGTAAGGACTTTTTTTCATTGTTTGTCTGCAGAGATACGCTCGGTCACAGGAGAACTTATGTGAGGAGAGACGATCTCCGTCCGTTCTAGACAGATCACAGATCTGGAAAAGCCAGTATGATCTTGCCAAACAACAGACCACAAGCCAATCCATCGCCATCCCTGTGCAATCAAACTTCAGCACACTGACCAGATTCAGCCACCAAGACCAGTGGAGGGCCTCAAAAACGGGCATTCTCATGAAGACATCCCAGCCCACACGAATTGACGTCCCAGCCTCACCGTCACACGGACTCTCCTTTGTGACCTTCCGACCGCCAGCGGCTTCTCCAGCAGGAAACCAAAGCCACAGTGGCTCTCATGCTCTGATCAGAGCCCCACCGCATGCTGCTCTGCTTCAGGACCGTCAGGGCCAACACCACCCCGGTCTGGTTCCGTCCTGCTCCACGCTGCCTCGCCCTCGCCTCTCTTCTCTCTCCGCGCAACAGCAGAGGCTCTCCGTCAGACCCCAGACCTCAACCCTCAGGCCAGCCTCCACGCCACCAGCCCCAAAAGAGTCCCCAAGCCAAGCCCTCACTTCCTCACATTGTCTCAGCTCCACCCCTGCTAGTAGGCATGCGCAGCAGCCTACGGGTCTGACCGCTGAGTCGCCTGCCGGAAGTGGCCTCTGGCTGGACCCGTGGCGCAGGGAGGAGCGGGAGCGTCTGCAAAAGCAGTACCGCCACCAGGCCGTGGACCAGCTGGAGCAGGAGGTGCAACAGCTGCAGGGCAAGGTGCAGCGCACCCTGGAGGAGAGCGAGCGCCTGCGCAGGCTCTCGCTCGAGTGGCAGTTCCAGAAGCGGCTGCAGGAGTTCCAGCAGAGCGAGAGCGACGAGGACGGGGACGTGGACATCAGGGAGCACGAGCGGCGGCAGGAGGAGGGGAGGACGGTGGTGGAGGTGAGTGACACTGACCAGGAAAATACAAGAATGCGTCGAAAAGAGTAGGAATGTCAGAATTCAGAGAGACAGATTGATCGGGGTCTGTAGTGCTACTACTATTTTATCATTGTGTTATGAAATACTTCAATAATAGATCAATATATCCATCCCATGAATCCATCTCTCAGACACAGCCAATGGAACACAGCATCAACCAGCTGCAGAGTAAAGGTCATGAAGACAAAGCGGAGGTCAAGAGCCAGCTTAAAGGAGAGATCAAAGGTGAGAAAGCAAAGTACTGAAACAACTGAGGTGTAGCAGCATTTGAAGTTAATAATTATTGACAGTTGTGTGGTGTATTCTTGAACAACAGTGTCATTCTACTTCATGTAATTCTCAAGGCACAACAGGAAGTATTGTGGAGTCTGGCTCAAATTACAATGCAATGAATGGAAATCACCAGGGGTAAGCTCATTTGTTTGTGAAGTGCAATATTCAACAATTAATTAGAATTAATAGAAAAAAATCACAGACTAGAACAGGGTTCCCCGGGTCGCAAGAACCAAATGAGCCGACGTCTGTGTTTGGCATGCACGGACAAGAATGGCAGTGTGTTAATAGAGAGAATCAATTTTTAAATGTTTGCGGGTGTATGCGTGTTTAATCTTGGATGCTTTGGCCCTTTGGTTTGGCATGCTTGACATTTGGCCCTTGTGCCAAACTATTTGAGGACCCCTGGACTAGAGGCATAATACATAAATGTTTATACATGCTACAAAGATACATTATATTCATGTAAATGTTTTTGTTGGTTTGCTACAGAGGAGACTTCGATCAAGTGAAGGCACCTGAGAAGCTGTCCTTTAAGGAGCGCCAGAAACTCTTTGCTTTAGCTGTGAGCTCCTAATGTCCTGTAGTGAATGTTTTCTCATCAAGTGGTGTGTAGTCTGTGTGTACATAAATGGAACCAACAGTAATGTGCATGAGAATTACGTGGTACATCACCTGAAAACATTTGTCATTGTCTGTTCAACTGTGCTATATTGTGGCTGGTGTTCCCTTAAAGTTTGGAATCTTTTCAGTCTTTGGATATTTTTACCTACCTTTTTTTTTATAATTTCATGAATTATTAATTTTCTTATAATGTCTTGAATGTTTTTATTTACCCTTTTTATAATTTTGATGTACAATTAATGTGTCATGTATCACTATGCTGAAACCCGCGGTGTAGATTTTACTGAAATGTTCATCTCTGGACCTGGGAGTTGCCAGTCTAAGACCAGATGAAATACATAACTATATAGCCTAGTTTTTATGTTAAGGCAATTGTTTTGTTATTGCTGGAAGTGATGATTAAGCTGATTGCTATCAGACATCCTGAGAGAGCTATTACTAAAATAGATTTTGATTTAAAAGCATTGACTGTATGTTTCTGGTCCAAATGGAGACAATCATACATCAATCATAAATACCTTTGGTGAGATTCAGTATATTGTAAATGTGGGTGGCAACAGTGAACATGTGGAGTGCAACATCATGTAACAACCAGGCACATTCCCCATAAAAGTGTCAGTTCAGTGCAGTAGTGCAGCTTCAAAGAGGACATAGCTAAGGTGATTATTGCTCTTTTCTGGTTGTGGGTGGGTTGCAAGAGAAAAAATAGTCTTGTCTTTGTCAGCGGCACTCAGTTGCAATGAATTGTCTCAGACTGTGCACTTTGATGTCATGGTGCTGACACATTGAAAGGTTAGGAAAAAACTACTGACTGCAGTCTATTGCAATCTTGTTCTGTTTTTTTTAGTAGCAGTATATTACCAGAAGGGTGAATTGGAACAACATCCAGTAAACCTTGATGTACTATACAAGGCAAAGATTCAATAAATGATTTAAAAATATGACAAAAATGCTGTGCCTCAAAGTTCTTGTTATTGTATCCAGTCATATGTTTTAGTAAAACCGTATCAAATTCTTTCATGTTCATCATTTATGGAAACTCTCAAGATTTGTACAGATGAGGATACCTTTTGTGACATTCCTCATATCTCAAATGTTCTTGTCTTCACACATTATCCTCACATTGCTAGCCATGCATGCACTCATTGAAAGCTTAGCATATTAGAGGACCAAACTTTGATTAGAAGAAACTGTGAACAATGTTCCTAGCAATATTTAAGCATGAGAAGTTGCTGGTTGTGCAAAGATTTTAGCTCTGAAACAGGATCAATTTCATTTTACTATCAAACTAGATTCATATAATGGCATGCATGTTATGATCCATTTGACAAGGTATTTGAAAATAAGGATCATACTGACACAACAATAGTAACAGACCATTCAAATCTATCTACATGAGTAGACCTAGGCTATTTATTGGCTAGACTGTGTTGGGTTGCCACCAGTTTTCCACCAACAAAACCCAAGGCATGGATCCTCACAGCAAATGGTCCTCATGTTACATATTACAGTAAGGATTTTACAATCGAAGTGTATTTGTGTCATCTGGTTTTACAGGGTAGGCCTACAACTGAAATTTAAATGTCTTTCATTTGGACTACCCTCACTTTTGAACCTGGGGCTGTCATTATGCTTACATTTAGCCAAGTGCTCTTACACAGGAAGTTTGGTAATTTCACCCTTGCCTAGGCTTTGTTATTTATTAAGGTAACCTAGTTGATTATATTCCTCTTATTTGAACAGACTTTAGTTTTATATATATAAAACTAAAGTCTGTTCAAATATATATATATATATATATATATATATATATATATATATATATATATATATATATATATATAGTGCAGCTTCAAAGAGGACATAGCTAAGGTAAGGCTATGACACAACGTGGCATCAAGGATTACAGATTCTGCACCTGTAGAATATAACGCTAGTGAGTTCTCAAACTTCTCACATATATATATAAAACTAAAGTCTGTTCAAATAAGAGGAAAATATTAACTAGGTTACCTTAATAAATAACAAGGCCTAGGTAATGATGAAATTACCAAACTTCCTGTGTATGCGCACGAGGCTGAGCGGCCATAGGCTACATTGCACGTGCATGGCCCTATGTGCATGTAGGCAGAATTCAAGAATGCAGTAACGGTTAACCTTCGGTGGGCAGTTTCGGACCACAGTAAGTAATTTATGTTTTTTTTTTTCTGTTACGTGTGATGGTCTGAATGATATGTTCTATGTTGGTCAAAATGCTGTTCTTTTTGTTACATTTTAGGCATGATTAGGGGGATGATGACTATGAAGTCTATGGCTAAGTCCATGTCAGCTAGCCAGAGCTAGCATTGCATAGCATAGCACAGCTAGCATTGCTGGAAGCAGTTTCTAAAACTACTTTTCATTATGCTGTGAGGTTACGTTAATTCGTTCTAGATAATTAAATTGATCTGTCAAATTCCCAGCTATGACACAACGTGGCATCAAGGATTACAGATTCTGCACCTGTAGAATATAATGCTAGTGAGTTCTCAAACTTCTCACAAAGAGCATCACCTCGGAAAACAAGTGGCTCTCCGAGTACCACCATTATGATCGGCATTAAAATACAGTACAGTGGGCCAATTTAACTACATATTTTACATTGTATACTGTTATGCGATATTGACAAGCAGCTGTAACCAGGGGTGTAGCCTAGTGGTAAAATAAGAGGTGGGTAAACTCAATTTGGTGATCATGGTAAGGTGGACTGCACCATGCGGTATCGATTTTTGAGAGGAAACTCTAAAAGAGGTGAATAAATCATATTTCTGAAATTTCAGAGGTGGATTTACTGCGTTTACTTGCGTTTAGCCTTCACTACATCCCTGGCTGTAACGTTATAGTATGCTAACCTCTACAACCCAACAGTATTCTGGCTACATTGTGAACAAAACATTTAGCAGAGTTCATTTGAATGCAAGTTTAAACACATTTGCGCAGAGTGGTTCGGATGATAACATCCAGAGCGGATGGGCTGGTTCGTTGCGAGAGAGACAAGGAGAGGCTGCACGAATATTTTTTTTATATAGAATCTGAAGTGTCCTATTTATGGGAGAAAAAAACATCCTGGAGGGGAGAGAGAGAACATACTAAAGTTTGAATAACACTGCGCAAATTGGACAAGCGCCCCCTCAGGTGAAATCTCTGCTCCAACATTTCTCGCCCCTGATTGGTTACATTTTGAAGTGTTTGCTCGCTAGGAAGAATATGCAAGGGCGATTGGCTGCAGGATGTTGGCCTTGCCAATGTGATTGGCCTTCAGTCCAAAATTCTTCAACGTGTTTTAAGTAACATTTACCCAGACAGCTCTCACAGGAGGCGTGGGTTCGAATCCCACTTCTGACTTTTCATTGTGTAGATTGTACCAGAGACTTTCTAATGAGGAGACACAGCACTCAAAAAATACTCCATAGAAATGCATGGGGCTAGTTTGTCACGCCAATATGGCCGTTATCTACACATATCCCACCCCTTCCTCGCAAAAAACGTCGACATGTGAATACATTGAGCCAATCATATGGTGTGTTGTGAAGACATCGCGCCAATCATGTGTTGTGATCTCGCCGCTGGAGCAAGATTGGTGTCGGAAGCCTTTATGACGCCAAGAAGTTCGACCCAAAGACTGTGCCCGATGAGTGCCCATAAAACGTTGGTATATGGCCGCCGAGTGGAGGGACTTGCCTAAAAGGACTTTGATTGTACTCACCTGAAAAAACATAAAGGTAATGCATAAAGGCGTAAAAACGCTAAAGGTAACGCATCATAAACCTTAATTTGTTTGGCTTTGCTGTGAAAACAGCTTGACCCACAAGGGAAGTGTGTATGTTGGCTTGGAAAAATTGGGTCAATGTGATTAGTATATACCACTGGTATTTTACAGATACCTGTTCATGCTATTGACGGTTACATCTCCACACTCTTTCATTTTATAGAATCGCTCCAGATACGTCATAAGAGAAAAAGAGAAATGGGTACACATGAAATATATAATTTTCAGAATTTTATTGGTGTAGCTCAACAAGGGGCCCTGCTGAACAGGTATCAGGGCTGTTGTGGTCATGTTGGCAAGCTGCTGCAACTGCTGTTACAGTTTACACACTGTTACATGCTGTAAACAAAGAAAAAGTAGTCATTGCTTGTCAACTGGTAATTAATTGTTAGTTATATTGGCTTATTTGCAGGTGTCGCTCTCTCCGTAATCAACCTGACTCTGAAGCAGTTGCATTCTTTCAGTTTATTGATGCCAAATTCCACACACATGGTTGGCATGTGGTGCATAGTAAAACTGTCACAGGTCCAATCTCATTGTAACCACACTCATGGACTCAGACTTTTATGTGTGTTTCCCGTTAAGTTTGTGGGTGCTTAGGGCTGTTTCACTGAAATCGTGAAGCCCCAACAGCCTCTCAAACTCAATTACTTATCAGATGTTAGTTAAAGGAGAATTCCAGTGTGATTATTGACCTAAAGTGTGTTGAAACAGTTTTTCGATGGGGGTGCCTCGGGCATCGGCCTAGCCATGCAAATAAATCACTGTTTTACACCATTTACGAGGCTCAAAGTAGCTCCATACTTCATTGGTAGACTTCCGAGGGCCATGACATTTAAAACGAGACATTGAAAACTTTGAAAAAGCACTTGTAGTTTACTTACGAGACGATTTATACAGACAGTATCTGCACGGAGTTTGCAGCCATCTTGAATTTAGTCACGATAAGTTGAGCGCAGAGTATGAATGAACAGGTATGATAAGGGATCAGATTCCAAAAATAATTCAGTGGAAATGCATAGATTCCAGTTGCTGCTACTGTCAGGATGTTCATGTGTCATTTGCATACTGTGACTAAGAAGGTGGGAAGTCACGTGTTTACATGAAACAAGTGTGAAATACAACAAATGTTGTCATGTCAAAGTTGAGCTTTGATGGCATGTTAGTGTGTATCAGGATTTACACCGAATACAAGCTGAGGCCATCCTTAAAAAATATTTTTCGTTTTGTCCGTAAACCCGACCAATTCTGTCAATTTAGAACCGACCAAATATTTTTTTTTCCCTTTAGTCCAAACCGACTTGCCGGTTGTAAATTTGCGTTAATACCGACCGATTGTTTTTTTTTACTCTAAACAACCAATACAAATGCAATAAAATAATAGTTCTTTTAGTAGGCCCAAGTATTGTGAATATAAATTGCCTACATGCAAACGTGGCTCACTTAAAAAAAAAAACCTGTGGCGTCATCTCTACACCATTGGTTTTACGCATGTCACTTCGTTTCATTCACACAAACTGATAACGCTGTTACGAAGTTCTGGAAGAACTGTGGCCAGATCTTTTCTCATCCCTTCTCCCCCTAGTCTAGCGGTGACCGTGTCGGAGTATTGAAATCGGTTGTGGTCTATTCAGCATTTCTCAAAATATGGGTCCGCAACATGGAGACTGCTGAGTCGTGGAGTGAAATTAGGCCCGGTGCTTCATCTGATAATTTGCTGCGCAGTTGATCAAGAAACCGCGGATCGACGAAAAAAGAAAACAAACGTTTCTGCTATCGAAGTCATTAAACATGGAGCCCTACAATTAAGTGGTGGTATGAGCATTCATTCAATGCGCGTCTGCGCGAGAGAAACTGAAACTAATCGATAACGTTGGTATCAAAGCTCCGCTTCAACCTGTTGGAAGGCTATTTATTTATTTATTTATTTATTTATTTAACGAAACTTAATAGAACGACGTTGTTTTTTGGAACTTCCTTAGAAACAGAGCAGAGACTGTATAATACACTGTATAGCATTGAGTATTGTATAGTCAAATTTCAATATAACGTGGCCAAAAGCTATTGTAGCCTTCTTTCTGGGTACATGTAGATGAGCCCTATGACCCAAAAGTCTGCCATGACCGGGCCTCAGGTCAAAGAAGTTTGAGAAAGGCTGGTCTATATAACCTGCATCAGAATTAGGTTTGCAATGGTGCGCCTGAAGGCACGGGTTGAAGACCCGGTTACGTCACGATATGCACATTTGTGTAAATTCATTCCTAGGTAATCAACATGACCAAAATTGAACTTTTTTTTTTACTTTGAATCTTGAAAAAAAATATTGACCTACCTACCGACCCATTTTTATTTTTTTTTGGCTGTTACTGCAAACAAAAATATTTTTAAGGATGGCCTGAAGTGCAAAACGAAAGTAGGCCTAACGTTTGCCTACTGCCCCCATCAATGCAGATATTTCAAATAAAAACTAAAAGTATAAAACATATATCCTTGATTAGCCTATGTTGGTTTTTGTGGAAGAGAAAATGGACTGTTTTAGTAGTAGTAGTCTTATTAGGCAGTATGCAGTCAGATAGGTCACCATGGGCATATTTGGATTAGCTATAGATGGATTCACAAATAAATAAATTGGCCTACATTTGGCAGGATACTTGATATACAGGCTAAATGCAAATATGGCAATGTATTATATTATTTTACATTAACAAAATGTAGGAAAATAGAACAGACTGAAAATAAAGTAGGCACTGATTTTTAAAATCCTGTTTCCTGTAGCCTAAATGTTGTCAGTCATTCTTAATATTCGCAATTGGTGCACTGGCATGTTTAACTGTTAGCGGCAGTATAATGTTAGATTATGTGTAAGTTAAGTACAGAACTGACTGTGCTCCCAAATTTTTGTCTGTGCTCTGAGAGAAAGTGGAATAGAACATTATTTCCAATATTCCAATATGTGGTTTAATGTTATGCATTTCTCATTAGTGGGTCACTTTGATACTAAAAGTATGATTCTATGTAATGACTGTATGATATCTGTACTGTCCCTGTGTATATCTCTGTGTGACTGTGTTTAGAGATAAGCAGGAATATTATGACTTTGCAGTGTTTCACTGTTCTGCATGGCTGCGTCAGTAGCTATCTGCTCCGGATTGCCAGGCTGCCACTAATCAGGGTCTGATTCAGTGTAGTCCACGTGAGATGGGATGACCAACGCCATCTCCTGTCAGCCTGGAAGGATACTTAAACCCTAACTATTTCCTTGTCTAGTTAGAACAGCTGATGGATCTTTAGGTGAAGTCATGCTGTCTCTCCCTTGATGCGCATCATTGTAAATAAACTCTGTTCCTGATTTCTCATACTATTGGTCTCTATTAAATCTATGGTATCAAAATTACCAACAGTTTATGGAGGTCCCACCGTCGATAGCTATGGATTAATTTGGATCTATTGAATTAAGGATTGTTCTTTTTACCAAACTTACCGTGTGTGATCCCTCAGCCCGCTGGAAAGACGCACTCTCGGTAAGTAGTACGTTTTGTTCCTTTAAAGTGCTACAGTCTAGGCAGAGTGGTACGCTGCAGCAACGCTGGTCGGTCAGCTGTACGCTATCAGGCTCGCTGGACAACAAGGGAGAGGGAGTTGAGAAAGATTACTGTTGTATGGGTGGTACGCTGCAGCAACGCTGGTCGTTCAGCTGTAAGCTATCAGGCCCTTGACAGAATTGGGCATTTGGCCCCGAAAGAAGGAACAGATTGTGTGCGCACACGAAACCGATCTAAGTCAACGAATCTCCTGAGAGTCAAAATGACCAGTTGGGATGCAGGAAGGGTTCAATTGTCCATCCAGGTTGCCATGGCTATGATTGGCGATGATAGAGAGCATGAGGCAATTAAAGCAGATATGGTTAAAGATGGCTATCAGACAAATTGGAGCGTAAGGAAAGCTTCTGAATGGGTTCTTCAGCTGCAGCCAGATAAAAAAAAGATGAGATATGCACAGTTTTTGGTGAGTCAGTAAAAGAGGCTTCTGAGACAATGTGTAAACTAGCTGATGAAATGTTGGGAGAAATCCCAGATGCGATTGTCGCTAATTCTAGGAGTCCTATTGAACAATTCAAAGCCATAATTCAACTAGCGACATACATTTCCAAATCCATTTCTGAGGGTGAGGGCAAGAGTGCCATGGCAGCAATCCAGAGAGCTAACTCTGGGCCCATGGCCCCTCCTGCTGGAACAGGCCGTTCTGATAATCACCCTCCTGCTGCAAACTCAAGGCCACAGAGCGTGTATCCATGCCTGCCCAGAGCCCCCACCGCATCCCCTTCCAAAAAGGGCTCTGTGCCTCAGATGGCTCCTATATCATATCTAGGTCAGGATGCTCTGCATCAAGTTGCCGATGCTGACACACTGTAAGTTACGGAGGTCCTGCTCCTAAATTTTTTAACTTGGACGCACAAGTGCTCCTGAAAAAAAATGTTAGTGTAGAGCCCTGTATTTACACAGATATATAGCAAGTTGTAACAAACTTTTCATGTTTTGACAAAGTATATGTTATGTTTAAATACTGCGATTGTCATTTCCATTAAGTGCACAGAGTTGGTGTTCAATTCGAGATGACACTATTGAAAGTGACACACTACGTGAGTGAGCACATAGTGCACTCACTACACTGGATTAAAGTGGATGGTGAGTATGTCAGGATGGCCGAGCGGTCTAAGGCGCTGCGTTCAGGTCGCAGTCTCCCCTGGAGGTGTGGGTTCGAATCCCACTTCTGACAAAGGCTTTTCATTGTGGAGGTGGTATAAGCCTGTGCCTGTGTGTGCTAGGTTGAGAGGATGTTAGATCTTTAGAGAATGGTATGTGCAGTGTGTCACACCGAGAGTTACATGCCCCTCCTATCCATCAATAACACAATCAGCAGTAAACAAAGAGACATACCAGAAGTGAGTGACAGCTTTAAGCAGGCTTTGGGGTAACTTCATCAGACGTTCGGACAGCCTACTTTTTATTTGCGCAGGTGTTTATGAAGTTAGGGAATTCTCAACATCCAATTCTAAAGGCAAAAGTATTGTGTAGCCTAATTCTCCATATCCAAATCTAATAGTGGAATTGTTGCGTATCACAGAGCTTTGTCACTTAATATAGCATAAATGTTTGAAGCTTGTAATTCATATTTTCTTGTAAAAAATATTGCATTTCCTGCATATTAGCTGTAAATAATTCCTGCATAAAACTGCAGTTTTCACACTTGAAGTAGTGCAGTTAGTTAGTGCGGTTAGCTACCTATAGACTAAACAAAATTATAGGCTTTTTTTCTGATGGGTTTGGATTGGACATTTGGATTAACCATGATCATAATTCACAAGATGGATTAATCAAATCAGGGATAGGCCTACAGAAAATGTGATCTTTGTTTCTGGTTGTTGCAACTTGCCACTGATGTGATGTTTAATGGTTGACACAATGATTTTGACATATGATGAACGTATAATTCTATTAGCGAAATTAGTGCTTTCGAGCAAAGTTTCTCTGCTACATGGAACATTTTTATTTTATTTCACATTCAATAATAATAAAGTTTGAAGTCTTATAACTTGGGAGCAAGTCGATATGGTTGTTTTGTGCATGGGTTTACATGCTTCATGTAGTAGCCTGCTTACAGCTGTTGAAATGGCACTTCTGGTATGTCCGGTTGTTAGCAGATCACGGGGCATATGACACACTTCCTGTGGTGCACAACACAGGTCGCTGGAAGATCTAACTCCTACTGCAAAGGTTGCACTACAATCCTGTTGAAAGTGACAATGAGTTAGTAAGCATAGAGTACATTGTATTAAATTGTGCTGCTTTATTTGTATGTCAGGATGGCCGAGCGGTCTAAGGCGCTGCGTTCAGGTCGCAGTCTCCCCTGGAGGCGTGGGTTCGAATCCCACTTCTGACAAAGGCTTTTCATTGTGGAGGTGGTATACGTTTGTGCCTGTTTGTGCTCGCCAAAGGTTGCACTAAAAGCAACAAAAATAGTAAATGCGAATGTGAGGTGGAATCCCTCCACAGGACAGGTGAATATGCTATGCATAAATGTCAGAGAGGAAATACTCTATCGGTTTCTTTCTTAAACAGGTACCACTGTATGTCGTGGGTAACAACTTTTGTGGTACAATTCTATGCTCCATAAAAAAAAACTCTTAAAATTGTGAGTATTATGTTGGTAAGGGGTGAATGAATTTTAGGTTGTGGCCATAAGTAGTATAGTTAGGGGAAATTAATTCCGTGTGTGTCTTGTCAGTTTACAGTCAGGATGAGGTTGGTTCAGGTCGCACTCTCCCTTTGAAGCGTGGGTTCAAAATTCTCAATTTGATTGTGAATAGCATAGCCTAATGTTGTAATGTTTGTTCAAATATGCAATTAATCTGCAAAAATGCACAGAAGATGCTGTGACTGTATTCACTCAGTCAATAAATAACATTTATTGGGACTTGTTGGGCTTATTGATTTATACACAAATGCACAGTATTGCAAAAGAACCTGGCAGAAAGGCTGCCAAAGATCCATACCAGTTAGTAAGCGGTAACAGATAGGTGTTTAATAGTTGCACTGAAATGAGAAGTCATCATGATGTCATTTGATTTGTTGGTAAAACTGTACAACAGTTTTCTCCTGTTCACTAGTTTCTATAGAGCCGCTACGGATCCTGCGGATCTCTCTAATGGCCTCTATCCCACTGATTTTCTTCGTCTTCACCAGATAACAGGCCAGCATTGTGCCTGTCCTTCCATGGCCATGCATGCAGTGGACAGCAACCCCCTGAAAAATAAAGGAATGGGTCAGTGAAGGTAAAACATGAACAGACAGCTGAAGTGTAACAGGGCTAATTGATCATTTAACATACTCACTCAACACAATATTACAGGAACTCTTGCCCTTTGGCTAGTGCCATATTCATCTTACCTCCCCCTTGGCATAAGCGTCTTCAACGATACTCAAGAAGCGATGGATTTGATCAAAGGTGGGAGCACAAAAGTCATGTATTTTGATGTGATGAAGCGTCAGTGCTGGGCATGTATCGTGATATGGGGGTTTTCTTTCACATAGGCTCACTAGATGTGTAATGCCATTGTCTAGAAGGTACTGATAGTGAGCCGTCATCCTAGGCATTGCCAGGCCAGCCAGTTTGTTTGGCTCTACCCAGGAGAAGTTAGGAGGCGGTGAATATGGCATCTCTGCAACAGAACAAATGAAGAGGTATTTAAAGAACATTTTAAGAAAGGCATTGGATTACTCTCACTGTGTATCAGTATTCTGGGAAAATATATCAGTATGATTAGGTAAGGGGCAATTCCACGCAAAATGGACTTGTCACATCCATAACACCAGTGAAATGCCTTGGCATTTGTATGATGTGAATGATAACATTCATTTTTTGTGCACTTTTTCTCATGTACATTCTTCAGCCAAAAATAGCAAATGGTCAAATTTCATGTAATATTTCACATCATACCATACCATCACATTTTATTGGCGTTATGGATGTTACAAAAAACTTAATTTTCCATGGAATTGCCTTAAGCCTAAGGTATATTGTGTGGATACAATGCCTTTGAAGGTAAATGGCAAGTGGACTCATCTTAACCAGTCCATGAGCCAGCAGAGAAGTCAGTGCCACGAGAGGGCACCAAACCAAATCTGTTTTATTTAGTTTGTCTATGCCCTCACATGACAAAAATGTGTGATGAATTTTCCAAACTCACAGCTGAAGATTTCTACAGCATCTTTAGTAAATTTCCCATCGAAATGAATGGAATTTTATGGATTTATGTGAAAAAAGTGAACGCCTAATATACTGTATTTTGGTCTGTACCGTGAAGGGAAAACTAAGTCAACCATATAAACCATATATTTTCTGAAAGCTTATACCCTCAGGATGTGATCTAACATGACATGAGACATGTTCCACCCTCCTCATTAGTATGCTGCTCATGCATAATACATTGGGTATTGGTAAATAGAATATATGGCTGATACCTTTTTGGGCTGTGCCATTTAGGGAAAACTGATTCAACCACCTAAACCATATATTTTCTGAAATAATATATCCTCAGGATGTGATCTAACATAGGTATTGACATTTCCAACCCTGCTCATGACTTTGCTGCCCATGCATAATACATTGGGTATAGGTAAATCAGGTGTATTGAGTGTTGAGTTGTGTTTCTATATTGAGTGCTCTTTTAAGCTTCAGCTGTACGGAGATGATACACATGTCATATCCACGAATACAACCTTAAGCAAAGAATACAAGAATTAGGCAAGAAGTCTTGTAGTCATGCATGCACGCATGTCAGCGTGTGACTGTCAAGTGAAGGAGTCATGTTCAACACATTACCAGTCAAGGAAAACATCGGCTAAAAATGCCACTGTCGGCCCCTCTTTTACTTAGAAATTACAAAATATCTAGGATGGTGGCTTACTTCAAACAACCCATGTATACTGTATAATGTTAGTTACCATTGACCATATTAGTTACATGACTCGCTTATCTGCAAGTTGGTAATATCCGGTAATATCGTCAAAACTCCGTAGCCAGCACCTAGCTAACAGTACATGCACAAGGCTAGCTGGTGTGAATTATGTATAACTTGCAGTAATGAATGATGAGCAATTTATAGCGTTCAGTGTCAAAAAGAAATTGTATTACCTACCTCAAGCATTAATTACAGGGCCTTAATCGAACGTTAATTCATTCTTGTCAGCCAGTCAATACTAGGTTAGAGAACATAAGCATTTCTCATCTGGCTGCTCTAGTTATGGCTACATCTAGCTAAGCTAAGTGCGGTCTGATGTTTTCACTGCATTGCTAGCACAGAAAACTGGCTGATGTAAGCATTGAACATTAAGTAGCAAAGCAAATCCAATGGTGAAGTAAACATGTTTGGAAGGTGGTAAGTTCTTTCATCAGTAGTAACTGTAAGAAAGTATTTTCTTTAATAAAAAATAAAGATGCATCGCGATGAATACAGTGTCTACGTCATTATTTGTCGTAGGTAATCTTCTCTGTATGTCAGGATGGCCGAGCGGTCTAAGGCGCTGCGTTCAGGTCGCAGTCTCCCCTGGAGGCGTGGGTTCGAATCCCACTTCTGACAACACTTTTTCACGTGTTTGCAATAATATGACAAACTCCATCATAAGTAATGGCAGGTACTTGCAATGCATTTCGTTGCCTAGGAAAAGGGATGGTCGGTGCACATGGCAACCTCATAATTTATGTTGCAACAGCAAAAAAAAATGACCAAATTTCGAAATAATCAAACCATAAACACATTGAAAACTGTATCCGGTTGTTAAGTCCGACGTCACAGGTCCAACAGCTTTTTCGTCAAAAAAAACTTAACCAGCGCAGCCGGCCAGTTTTCGCAACTTGTAAACCTTGTCACCATCTCCTCTTTCAAGAGTAAAACAAAACAAAATCTCTTAAATTTAATAGAACAAATACTGTAGCTGTGCAGCCAGATGATGCAATCAAGGGTAACGTCCAGGCTTCTGCGAAAAATACATTTTATTAGGTTAAGGCAACAAGTGAGTAGTAGGATGACATTTTTTTAAAAGGCTACTCTGAATAGTGGAAACAAATAGTTTATTTTACTGTCTATGGAGAAAAACAAGTGGCTCTGAAAGCTGTTGGACCCGGAAAGAGATTTATGATCCCATTACTGCATCATCACTTAATAATCAAATTACAAACTCTGATTAATCATTAGTTCACATAAATGAAATAACTCCATATCATTTTGAGAACCAAACCTCCCCTTTCATTTCAATCGTGTATAGATTCAAATCATACGAGATTAAGAATAGCTAGAAGAGGAAGGCTTACGTTTTAATCTAGTGTTTCTTATTTTTGGTATGCAAAACATTTGCATTTAACACCTGTGATTACATGTGACTGATTTGCATTACAGTCGTGGAATTTAACAACAACAGCAGGCACATGGAAGTTGAGTGTTGCATATATTTGTGGCAGCAAAACTGGGTAGATCGGTTATAGTTCCTCTGACATAGACTCCGTCACCCTGATGACTATTTTTCCGGTGTTCTTGTTGGCCTCCATGTGCTGATGTGCTGCAGCAATATCCTGAATGCTGAACACACGGTCAATGACTGGCCGTAGAGCCACAGATGAGTTTAGTGTCTCAAAATGAGGCAGAGCGCTCTCTGAAAAGGCCTTTACCAGCTCAGCTTTATACTGAAAAACAAAAAAAATTCACTTGACATTTATGGTAAGTATACTTCTACATTATATTTGTCAAGTATTGTACCATTTCCATTTTTCTGGGTTTAGAAAAGTAACCATCAGTCACAACAAAGGGCAAGGTACTAACAGAACTAGTGGTTTGTCTTTCGTTAGCTGTTGTGGTGTCTGAGTCTCACCTGTAGACTGCGTGACCGGAGCAGGCTGCATAGCAGATGACCCCGTTTGGACAGGAGTTTGCCCAGCAGATCTCCCTCTACATGTTTGCCTCCCATGGCGCCATAGAGGACCCACCGCCCATCCATAGCCAGACACTGTACATTTTTATTCCAGCACGAGCCACCCACACAGTCCAGAATAACATCTGCACCTCGGCCTACGGAGTTGGAGCCCATTTTTACTTATGCATGTGGTGTGAAACACTACTTGGACTGGTGTCAACATCAAAATTTGGTTTTATAATAAGAATAAATAAAATGCATAAGTCTTTTAAAACCCCTTTGACATGCCACCACTAGTATATACGTTACTGCATGAATTTAGTTACCTTTGGTAAACTCCATGACCCTCTCAGAGAAATCTTCATCTTTGTAGTTAAAAGCAGCAGCTGCTCCAAGATTTTTAGTCATCTTAAGTTTCTCTGCGGTCCCTGCGGTTACTACTGGAATGGCCCGAGTCAAGCGAAGCAGCTGAATGGCAGCAGTGCCAACCCCACTGGCTCCAGCATGCACAAGCACAGTTTCTCCTGGCTGCACTTTAGCTACACACACACACACACACACATACTCTATTTCTTCCCAGAGACATTTAAGTTTCTTGACTGTAATTAAATCTAACATTAAAAGTCAAAGTATACACCATTTACTGCATTTTCATTGGCTGTCAGATTTGTATTTTAATACTGTGTGTTCATGCGGGCTTCTGTGTTGACTACCTATGAGATGAAGCAGCTGAAAGGCCGTTAGCCAGGCCTCAGGGAGAGCAGCAGCTTGGGTAATAGTCAAATGAGCAGGAACTGGCATGACCAACTCTTCTGGTACAGAGACAAACTCTGCGTATCCACCCCCAGAGAGCAGGGCCATGACTCGCTGCCCTGGAACCCACTGTCCTCCGACCCCTGAACCCAGGGCAGCCACCGTCCCAGCTGCCTCCAGGCCCAGGATCTCGCTTTCACCAGGTGGGGCTGGGTAAAGTCCTCTTCTCTATTATAAAACAAAGAATCAACAAACAAAAAAGAATGTGCCGTGAACATGCCCTATCTAGCTGTTATAAGACATGTTAATGAGTAGCATACCTGTAGTAGGTCAGCCCTGTTCAGAGCAGTGGTATGGACCTTAATGAGGATCTCTCCTGCTTTGAGCTGAGGCCTGGGAACTCTGCCCACATACAGCTTCTCAGGACCGCCTGGATCATCAACACATACTGCCAGCATGACCTACAAGTTCGAAATTAGAGAACATTTAAACCAGAGTATAATTGGAAGAAACAATGTGTACAAGATATACAAGGGCTACAAACGTTTTCTCCAACAGCAGATTCTGGTTGGTCCAACATTTTGAGGAAGCTGACTTCTTGAATTCTGTAGTAGTCTAGACGAGCAGAACATAGTCGGATAAACTGCGTTAGAACTGTTGCAAATCATGTCTGCACATTTTAAGCAGAGCGTTGATGCTCAAGAGATTTTCCTCTGACGTAAATACATTTCGAATTTTTGCGCGACTAATACGTTTTAAAAGTAATTTGACGTCCTATGAGATGCAACATTTCAAAGATTATCATTACAATATACTCTCATTATTTCTACTACTACAACGCAACTGTGTGTACTCTTCCCCTTGACGAGCGAAGCAATCGAGGCTAAACTTGAACACCGCAAAAGTTAGTAGGCCTACTTACTTGTTGAAGACCTGTATGTCATTAACCGTAGAACTGGACGAGGAGCATATTATTTAGTAAATATTCTGCATACGCCACATAAAAACGCTTGAACTCACCGTCCAGTGTTAGAACAGATTCCTTCGAAGTCGATTTGGTGCACCACTTTTTCTCAGAAATAGCCAAATAGCAGAGTTCAAACGACACCTAGCGGCAGAATTAGGTGCTGATCGTGTAAATTTAAAGGCACAAGGGGTCTACAACAACCTGTTCTTCAGGACAAACAAAAGCGTAATAACGGCCAACCTCCCATGAACAATGATCACAATTCACCATGTGAACATGCAGATAAACACAGCACAGGACTATGGTTGGTGAGCAAAGAACCATAGCTCTTAATCAACTTCATCAACAAAGAAGTTTGGCGAGGTACAGTAACAATTATACAGACAATCCTTTTTTATTATTTATTTAATAACAGCATATAGCTTCATTTTCATATTTGTTGCAGTAAAGGTTACTATTATATGTTTCTGTGTCCCAAGTGATCACAATGACAAAACCATCAAACTACCGGAAGCCCAAGCCTCTACAGTATGTTGATGTGCGACAGATGAACAGCACAGAGGAAACATACCTCCAACACAGACTGAATCACCTTTGCATCCGGCAGACACTGGTTCTCAAACTGTTGCAACAGGACATAAACTCCCTGATGCAGGAGCACCGGAAACTACTACATGTGCGGGTGTGTGAGCCTATTGCCACTGTTGACAACACTATGAGGGAAATCGTGGAAAATCGGCACAGGAGGAAACCATGGCATCGCCACTATACCCAGTCAGCCCCTCCTGGAAGAGTTTTGATCTCTGGCAAAGATGCTTCTCAGGCTAATACTGATCCTCTTGTGAGATCACAGAGTTCTCACTCTGCTCCAACCCTCTCCCACGTCCAAGAGAGAGAGTTAGAAGATGGTGGCGTTATGTCTATAGTGCAACTGAAGAATATGGCTTGCATCAACAGCATCTGTGAGAGAGAGCTAGCTAGCCAGAGAGAGTGGCAGAGGCAGGAGAGAGAGCGGCTTAAGCAGATACAGAGGGAAAGACTAAGACAGAAAATACACACCTTTTTGAAGACCCTCGACCACGTCCCGAATGAGCTCATTACACAATTAGCAAATACTGGTAAACAATGAGCTGGGTCTTAATCAACCTGCGCTATTGCTTAACCAAATCAGATAAAATGTAACTGAAATATCTGGTCGGATTCGTTTTTTGTATTGCTGCTGTTATTGATTATAACAAGAGGTGTTCAAATAAAAGGGGAAGAAAAATATGAACACAATCCTAGCTCAGGAACTATTTACAAGCATCTTCATCACATCTCCATTTTCTTCCTCATTCATCCGTATCTTGCCCATAGTCACTTCAACATTGCCTCATTCATAGTTCTTTGACAATGTGGGAGGAGTAATGACCGAGTGGGCAAGGTGTGGGCTAAAGTCTACATTATCCGCCCTTCGCTCCTCAGGGCCAGAAGGACTTTGTGAGGGGGAGTTTTTAGGAACAGAGACTTGACCTCCTTCCACTGTGGTTCATCTGGCAGCAATTTGTCTGTAAGAAACCGACACAACGAGGGACTTATTATTGTACTGAAGTAAACCTAATAAAATCATAAAAAAATGTTTTAAAACTATGCTCCATCATATATTGCTTATTGTTTGAATGGTTAATGTTACACGCACATATTAAGTTACAATAAGGCAGGTGGTGAAAGACTATTTGATTGTTACTGAATCGATTGTTGTAAGAACACTTAGGTCTTGAAACTGATATAACATTACATGAGCCAGCTAAGCGGGTGTGCTTTTGATTCCAAACTTTTATAACTGATTTATAACTTTAAATATTTTGTGCTGATTCAACAAATTCCAAAGGCATTATATAGTCTCTTATTAGCAAGTGAAGTAGTTAACCTGATAACAGACTTGCCTTGTTATGACCAAAAACAGTACAATTATAAAATATCCTGCTGTAAAAGCTGAAATACCTAGTAAACACAGCACTGAAGTAACCATGTTCACAACCATGTTCACTAGGTAGGCATAATCCAGCGTGGACCTGAAATCTGTACAGCACCCAAGCCCAAGTCGAAACACTCACTGTTGGACTCCAAGGTAACCCGAGTGGGTAGTGCTTTGAGTGGATCTCCATAAAGCAGTGAAAGAAGGACGGCTGTGTCCTCCTCTCCTGGAATCTTACACATCAGCACCAGCACGGAGCACAGTGGGTTGGTCTCCATCACACTCACAGTCTCCATCTGTTCCTAAGGGGCGAGGAGGCGGCGGAAAAATGCAGCATGATTTTTGTTCTAACACCAGAATGGTTATCAAAGCCTGTGCACGATATTTAGCAAACATGCACTTGTTTTGGCCTATAAGCAATCAAGATCAAGATACCCCCTCCTGGCTATAAATGTAAATCAGGTTTCTAGGCCAAGTATATTTGCGTATACAAGGAATTTGGTCTCTGCGTTTATCCCATCTGTGAATTAGTGAACACACAGAGCACACGGAGCAGTGAGCTGCCTTGCTACAGCGGCGCTCAGGGAGCAGTGAGGGGTTAGGTACCTTGCTCAAGGGCACTTCAGCCGTTCCTACTGGTCGGGGATCGAACCAGCAACCCTTCAGTTCCAAGCCCGAAGACCTAACCAGTAGGCCATGACTGCCCCCACTTATCGCCACCTATAAACCTGGAGTCAGAGTCAGGGCCCAGCCACAAGCTGATTCAACAAACCAAACCCTTTTGCAGTGCCTGTCCCATACCTTTATGAGTTTGAGTTGATACTGTCGGCTGGCCCGTCCATTGACATGCTGCCAGAGTGAGTGAAGAAAGCCAGGCAGGTCAGTCTCAAGGTTCTCTTGGGCCAGTGTTTTCAGTGGGATGAAAGGTGGGATGTCATGGCGGTGGATGCGCACACCCCGGGTTAGGTCCAGTTCCAAGTGGTAGGTGTCGAGGTAAGTGTCCTCATAGGCTGTGCTTAAGGAGAAGCTAACACGCTTGCCAGAATCCACCTCTACTACATCATACCCACCTGAAAAGGGAAGCAAGGTAAGTCACAGAAAGACTCTGCATATGTCCTACAGTATAATGAATGACCCGTTTTCAGCAGGTCCAGTAATGATCTGTTATCTGATATTGTGAGTATTCAGAGGTAGATTGGTTAGTAAGGAGATTGTATGAAATGGCATTGTATGCACATGTGTGTGCAACCTATGAGAGGACATAATTTGAGCTGGCACTGTGACTATGTTACCAATGAGGTGATGGGCTCTGAGCATATCCTTCAACTGAGTGTGACGAGACATCAGCAGTGGTAGGGCGAGTTGGGAACTATTGACTCTGTTTTCCACGTCATTACCATCCATAGTAATCCCATCATCCAGTGCAGCCTTTGCCTCCTGCAAATATGCAAGTATTACAAGTTTCAGCAAGTGTCAAATGACAGGCAATGTGCAATACAGGAGGTGTTCTGAACTGAACTCAAAATAACACAACATACTAACACATTATTTACAGAAAGAGAATTTTTTTTAATTGAATTCTTCATTTGGAAAAATGTTCCAATGGGTCCAAATGAGTTTTAACAACATTGTCAGCTAGTATTATAACTTTGTTACCTTGAGTTTCTGAATTTGAGCTTTGAGTTGGTTTCTTTGCATTCGGAGAGACAATGCTCTGCACTTTAGTTGATGTAGTCTGTCCTTCTTCAGTACCTCCTCTGGATCTCGACTTTGGAAACCAAGGGCTCCCATCTCTAACCTCTGTAAGCAGCTGAGAACATCTATTAGAGAGAGAGATAATCGAAGCGATGTATGCGATCAACTAGATAGTAAGCACAAACAATGTGGGCCCCATAATAAAAAATAATAATAAAAAAAAAAAAACAGTTGAAAACCATGCACATATATGGGGTTGGCTGTTGTTTGCTTGTTTAAATTGCTATGAACAGCTAAACCGTCATTAACAGCTAAACTACAGCTAAACCTTCAAATCATTAAGCTGGTCATAAGCATAAGCTGACAAATGTTGAAACCCAGGAGAGCAAAGATGGCTAGGTGTTTTTTCTTTTTTTTTTCTTTTCAGCTGATCATATAAAAATATACCTTAGGCTGGTCAACCATCTTAAGCACCTTAAAACTGAAGTTGGTATTTTCAAGCAGCGGTGACTCATTTTCAAGTCTATACTTACTGTGATCTCTCGCCTCCATGACTAAGGTAAATTGGCCCTAAGTTAGTTTTGACTTCCCAATGTTCACTTTTCATTTGGCGAACGTCGCTAGCCATTAACCGCGAGCAGGAAAAGAGCAACACATCTTTAAGCTGTTTTTTCCCCTTCTGTCCAGCTCACAGCTGATGATTTAACCAATGTTAAACAGTGGCTGCTACTACTACTAAACAACAAAACGTGTAAGCTGTAACCATAGACAGTAAAATAAACGTTAAGGAACAATCTCAACATCCGCAGTTAACGTGTTATCAAATTCCGCGCGTTGCCTTTGAAACCGGAAGGAAGGAAGGAATGAATCACTTCGAGTGCGTCAATGCGTCCACGTACTTGCGCAAGGGAGTGTAGAGGGCACCTCGAGACAGCGCAAAAATAATAAGCACGTGGTAATTCGAATTATGTCAGATGATATCGATAACTGATTTGAGTATTTAAAGGTTTGCTTGTGTTGGGTGGGGTCTTCATTTCTGAATTGGTTACGGCTATACCATGATAAGTGCCTGGATTCTACTTCCTCACATTCATACTATGTCACATTAACATTATCCAATATGCTTGCTTGCTAGTCCCACGCGAAAACTAGTAGCCTAGTTTTATTACGCCTACATTTTCCTGTAACCTTACAAATTATGGCACGCCCTGTGATGGAGGGGCAATTTCAGACTCATTGCCACATGGCTGTTACGGACACAACGTGTTTTTGGCGGTGTTATTGGTCGAAGAATTCACCTGTTAAAAGAGCACCGACCGTGAACGCATGAAGGTAAGTAGCTAGGTATGCTACATCGTTTCAGCAGAGATGATCCCCGTGTGGTTTTTGTGTTTTTTTTGTGTTTAATGTGTTCAGATAACGCAAGAATAAGGTTAAAAGTATCATGTCTATTTATACCTTAATTGGCTATTTTGTTCGCGGAGTGAACTCTTCATACATAAATACTCAAAATTAACACATTTTAATGACTGCGTGTGCGAAGGTGTATTTAAAATCTAAATTCTAAGTATTTGTATAAAGGTCTGTGCTGCTGGCCAAAGTTCCATCGGTATGCGGGGTAAAGGTGAAATCCCAACAGTGTAGGCTTACCCAAACTGACAGGCAGTAGTAGCTAGACTTCATGCGCCTTTATCTTCCTCTGGATTGTGCTTAGTGAACTTGCTTTTCTAGTGCTTGCATTTCATCTCTTGGTAGATTGACACATAATTAGGGGTCTTATGCTATTCTGCAGTTGCATAACTAAGCCCTGTCTTTACTGTTGGACAATTATTTCCTCGTGACTTACTATTCCACTCTTTGTTTCAGATAATGAGGGCTGTATGACTGCCTGTTGAGAAGCCCCTCATGTGTAGAGGACAGACATTCCTCAACAGTCTAGAACCAGTTCTGAACTGCACCCATACCTTGGCATGATGGAAGCACTGGGGGTCAAGCACTTCTCTACAATTGACTTTGTTGTGTTCGGGATGCTACTGGTGATATCTGTGTCCATTGGCTTGTACCATGCTTTCTCTGGGGGGCGCCAGCGCACCACGCAGGAGTTTCTGATGGCAGACCGGAGCATGAGTTGCCTGCCACTTGCCTTGTCGCTCATGGCAACCTTCCAGTCAGCCGTGGCCATCGTTGGAACGCCTGCTGAGATCTTCTATAATGGCACCCAGTACTGGTTTATTGGCTGTGCCTACTTCTTGGGCCTGCTCATACCAGCCCACATCTTTATCCCTATTTTCTACCGCCTCCGTCTGAACAGTGCCTATCAGGTACCCTTCCTAAGCAGCCACTGAACCACAAGTGAGCTTGGCTGAGCTGATGTGACTACAGCATAAATACTATGTGTTAATGTTGTTGAGGAAATTCAATCTGTGACACTTTGCCTTTTCCTAGTATCTTGAACTTCGCTTCAGTAAGACGGTGCGGATATGTGGCACAATAACTTTCATCTTTCAGATGGTGAGTTGTATGGCTACCCACCAACTATTGTATTGGAATTAATGTGTTAGACAAGACTGAGTCATTGTCTGCTCTCGTTTTATGTTTCTTTAAATCTAATCCTGCTCTCTCATCCCCCCTTCTCTCGCCATAGATAATATACATGGGTGTGGGTATCTACACGCCTGCTCTTGCGCTTAATGCTGGTAATTCCTCTTAGGTTATCCATCATTGTTTGTTTTTGCTTTAGATGTTTATGAATCACATTCCATGAGAATATTAACCCATTTGGTTGTATGTGCCCCTTCAGTCACTGGTTTTCACTTATGGGGAGCTGTGCTGGCCATTGGACTGGTCTGCACTGTCTACACAACACTGGTATGTATTTCATGAGTAAATAACACATGTGGTTACTGTAATGATGGCCAGTTGAAACCGGTTTGTTATTCTTCTCACATCCCTGCAGGGAGGACTAAAGGCAGTGATCTGGGCAGATGTGTTCCAGACGCTGGTGATGTTCGCAGGGCAGTTTGCGGTCATTGGTGTTGGAGTTCATCAGGCAGGGGGTCCCGCTGAGGTCTGGAGGAAGGCCAGGGATGGTGGACGCATCTCAGGAATCGAGTGAGTGTGGAACTAATGGGCCCATTGATGCATGCAGCGTGTGGAAGGAGCATGATATAAGTGCAGTGGATAAATCAGAAGCATTGTGGCTGCACCTGAATTTTAAGACAGACAGTGACAAATAAATGCTATATTACAATGAACTAAGATGAGAGAAACAGGAAGTAGTAAGTATATGTGAATGGGCAGGTGAGGTCATTAGGAATATAGTTTCTTGTTCTTTACACTGTGTATCCAACCCTGAAGATATAGCCAGACTTGTTGGTTGAGCCTTGTTCAGTCAAGTTGACGTCACTCATGACATATTGAACTACAGACCATGTGCTATGGCTCAGACTAGTGTGAGTTTTACTATCTCCACTTCTTTCTCCAGTTGGAACCCAGACCCCACACAGAGACATACATTCTGGACTCTGGGGGTTGGGGGGGTGTTCCTAATGCTGGCCCTGTATGGTGTGAACCAGGCACAGGTGCAGCGCTACCTCAGTTCACGCACCGAGAAGCAGGCCATCATGTAAGATCCATCATACACGCCGTAGACACACATTAACACCACTGAGAGACATATCGACGTAGCCACTGAGACATGTACACTTAGCCATCCAAAACATCCTGATTTGGGTCATCTTTAAACTGTCTGTTGAAGTGCTGCCCTAGCATGTGTGGGATGTTTTGAGATAAAAAAAAAAAAAGAAAACAATTCAAGGTCAGTACAGGGAAGTGACCAAGACTCATTGCACCATAAATTAAATATATTTACCGATAAGAAATCTAAAACACTAACCCTAAAAAAATCTAATATTTATTATGTATGGACGTATAGGTGTATGGACGTGGTGCCCACACGCACATCCCAAAGCATAACTGTGTTTGTATGATCTCAGGTCCCTCTACATGGTGTTCCCCTGTCTACAGCTGGCTCTTGCTCTAAGTTGTTTGATTGGTTTGGTTATGTTTGCCTGTTACAAGGAAGACAACCCCTTACAGAAACAATACATCGCCAAGAAAGACCAGGTTAGTTACCCTCCACACTGCATAAGTGAATCAGACAAAATACAGTTTGTCTGGATTAACCAGAGTTTACTTATTCCCATGCTCTCCAGTAGCCTGGGTGAACCCAGACAAACCTGTTAGAAAATTTGTTTACAGATATCCGTTTCTGAATCACCAATGGGATCATTTCCAGACGGATCTGCAGAGCAAATTCAAATTTGCTAACAGGTTTATCTAGGTCAGGGGTGTCTATTACCAGTCCAGTGTGAAGAGCCAAAAAACATCCACACCATTCAAAAGAGCCCACACAGCAACAGTGACTTATAGGCCTTATAGGGTTTCAGTTTAAATAGCTCTTCTCTTTTTCATTTAAAGTGAATGCTACAAATGATCATTTTCAAGAATGAGCAGCAAGTGACAAAAATATCTGAGACACGTCACAAATTTCCCCTCACTCAATGACTTGTTAGCATGAGCAATGCTCCAATGTAACAACTGATATGATGCCAATGTGACCGTTGAGGGTTGCGTCAAGTGTTTTTTAAAAAGAAAATGAACAAAAAGAAAACATCTGCTTCTCTGACAGGTAAAAACCTACCTTTACCAAAGAGTGTAGAAGTTCCTTCTATACTCTTTGCCTTTACCTTGTACTTGTGAAGATCAGTGCCTTTGAGAAAACCCTTGGGAAATGTTCAGGTTTGATGCTTTAGTTAAGTTTAGTCTGGCATACCAAGTACCAAACTAAGGTGTAGAACATGTTTTTTACAGTGTTATTTTGATTACAGACACATTGGTGTGTATTTATAGGATTATGCTACAAAAAGATAAATCCTCCTTTTGAATGTCCTTCTATTTGCACTTAGCTTCAGGCTATGTTTTCCTGATTGCAACAGTAGCATTAAACCTGCAGACAAATATTCGTCTGCTTATGTTTTGTAATTACTGTCAAATGAAATTAAATACATTTTGATTTATCATAAATATATTTCAAAAAATAAAAACCCTCTTAAGTCCAAGGAGAAGTGAGAACATCAGTTGAATGGCCGTGAGCCACACAAGAGGAAAGTGCCGCATGTGAGCCGCAGGTTCGCCACCCCTGATCTAGGTTCACCCAGGCTAACTCTTGAGACGAACTAGAGGGGTATTTCACAAAACCTAGATAAAGGATTAAGATGGGATTTTTTGGTTATCCTGGATGAATTTAGCCTTGACTTGGTTTCACAAAAGACATGGCACATAAGTTACCATGGGGATTTATTCTCTGCACCTAGCCTGGTCCCGACCAGGCTAACAGCCAGGCTTACGGTATTTAATTCTAATGTTAATTATGTTGTCTTATTGGTTCAGCCAACTGTCATTCAAATCAGACCTCCATATGATTTTTTTAAGAGCTTTATATACCATTATATATCCATTTATATACTATTTGCTACATGTTTTTACTCGCAAAACACAACAGATTGTCTGCCTAATACCATATGGTTATCATTTTAATTATGGTAGCCTTATAATTATTAACATACTCATTGTTTGCTACTTTTGTTGATAGATGTTTGATGAATAGCCTACTGTAGTCGTTGATTGGATGTGGAGAGGCCATTTTTCGCAGGTCTTTTAAACAAATTCGGTTATAAAGCCAATATAAAGGTATACAGAGTCATACTATGTGCTTCTTTGCAATGGCACGCGCTTTTTTAATGACTTTGCATGCCGAGATAAGGAAGCATTCACACGTGGGTGCATACGTAGATTTGCATTCATTTGGTCCTCACGCCTACTCTCACTGTTCTACAGAAATAGCCATGTTTCCCCATTAAAAAAAGGACAACTTTACTTCATTGTTAGACTATCAAAAGCGGTTGTTCACTTTGTGTGAATGCCACTATTTTCTGCATTTTTTCAATTCCAACCGCGGACACTTTGGAGCAGAAATGAGAACACGCACACATCCTGAATTACTTACACCTTGATATAGTCACTCCTACTCATCCTGGATTGGCATTAGTGAAACGAGTTGAGCTAGGATGACCAGACAACGCTATGTCAAACCTCGCTTTATCACTTATCTTGGATGTCTTAATTCTGCCTTTGTGTAATACCCCTCAGTTCAATCAAGCAGAAGTCCACTGTACTACACTCAGCCATTCATAATTCATCTTATTAACAATGTCTTATTTGTTCTCCTATTTAAGTTACATTTTGTTAGCTTCAGTGTTTTACTTATTTCAAGTTTCAAATCTCTTAAGTAAAAAGTAATGTATTTGTTAATTTCGAGTAAAAGTAACTTAGTGTTTTGTGTTACAGGTGGTGCTGTACTTTGTGATGGATATGCTACAGGACTTCCCTGGTCTGCCGGGACTATTTGTGGCCTGTTTATTTAGCGCATCCTTGAGGTAGGTTTGGCTTTGTTTATTTTTCCACCATTTGCATTGATATGACCTGTGGTAGTCACTGGTCAGGTTCAGAGCAGCAGTTCATCAAATGAACTAATAGGTCAATGAACCTCGAAAACACTGGCCATCGCGGCCAATATTCTGATAAGCAGCTTTCTCTGCTCTCCTGGGAGTATTTCAAGTTTATGATGTGGCTGGTATGCATCCAGTCTCCAGCAGCCATTTTGATCAAATGTGTTATGACAAAATGAAATCACTGTGTAGATTTTCACTGATATGGTAATAGGAGTCAGTCAAATAGTGAGGCCAAATGTTGACCTTCACAGAAGATTGATGTGAACAAATATGTCAAGCTCTGATTCAGTGTACAGTTCCACTTCAAGGATCTAGAATGAGTGTTAAATAATGCTATGATTAGAGGCATTTATTCATCACTCCTCTGTACATCATCAGAGTAGCATAGAAGTGAATGGAAGAGATCTGAATATGTTGTGTTTTCCTTGGCCAGCACCATATCCTCTGCCTTCAACTCCCTAGCCACCGTTACCATGGAGGATCTGATCAAACCCCATTTCACAATGGAAGAGTCCAAGGCAACCCTGCTCTCCAAGATGCTTGGTGAGTATGCACTTAAGAGGATGTGGGGTAACTACTGTCAGTTGTTGAGTAGCTATTTTGCAGTGAGATTAATAGGCATAAGTCTTAACATTTCTGTGTGCATTTTGTTTTACCTCCAGCATTCTTGTATGGGCTTTTGTGCCTTGCCATGGCATATGTTGTCCACATATTGCACAGCTCTGTTCTGCAGGTAAGCATTCCTTTCAAATTCTATAAAATATGCTTCCCCCTTCTCCACCAATTTATATGACTGAATGGAAATGCATTGATCTGTTCATAATGTTTCTACATAACGTTTCTGAGAATTCACCAGTGACTTCTTCTCTTCCTAAAGGCTGCGATCAGTATCTTTGGGATGGTTGGAGGTCCACTCCTAGGTGTCTTCTGTCTGGGCTTTTTCTTCCCCTCAGCCAACAGCACTGTAAGTGTCCCGCACAGAAGGACGCAGATAAGGCATTTTCATTGTTTGCTATTGTGAGACTTTTCTTTCCAACACCATTGAGAGAGCTTTTGACACACAATGGTAATTGTCTGCTTTGTGAGACTGATATGACACTCATTTCTTTTTGCCCCTATGCCAGGGTGCTGTCACAGGTCTTGTGGTTGGTCTGGCTGTAGCCTTCTGGATTGGCATTGGGAATTTTGTGGCCAGAAATTCAGCCATTGTGCTGGAATCCAACAGCACAGACATACTAGACCTTGGGAATATAACCATGGGCCCAGTGACTGCAGTTGTAGAGACAAGGTGATGGTTTATTTAATGTAGTGTTTATCAATCCATACACTGATCATTTCTGCAGCTTCTCCTTCCTTGTGTAATTAAATACATTTCTTACCACTGACCAACCCTCACCCAGTCATATTAAACATTGCCGTTAATGAAGACATGCCTAATGCAAATCCTACACCTCTCTTTTCAGCCAGCCAAGCATTCTACAAGCACTTTACTCCCTTTCATACATGTGGTACAGTGGCGTAAATTCCACCATAGTGGTCATCATAGGGCTCCTGGTCAGCTACATGACAGGTGAGAAAATGCTTCCACATCTAGCCAACAAACTTATAAGATCCCTATAAGATACTGGACTGTAAGCAAAACATGGGTAAAGCACAACCACATTTAAGGAGTTGTTTTTTTTTTTTTTTTTTTTTTTAAAAAAACCTGGGCACTGTTAGATGTGTTTGTGTGCCGTTGGTGGGTTGAAAAAATGTCTTTTCCAGCACTCAGACATACAACAACAGGAGCCATGCCTCATTGAACTATTTGCATGGCCTTGTAAAACACCAAACTGAAAGAAATTGGCTAATAATTGACTGTAACTTTGTCCAAAATACTTTTCGAGACTCTGCCTTGTGTTTGCTCTCTAAGGTCCCATGGCTGAGAAGGACGTGACCCCAGGCACCCTGTATCCAGTATGGGGCAACTTGCGCAGGCTTTTCCAGCTGAGAGGCTGCTATGCGCCTCCTGCACAGCACAATGTAAGTAATATGCATGGGAAGCCACCTTGGTTGAAATGGCAGAAGCTAGTCTACATACTTTTTGTCTGTCTGACTTTTATTTGAACATCCGTCTGCATTCATTCCCATCTTGACTGACTGCTGTATTGTTTAGAGCAGTCTTTCAGCATTCATACTTGCTGGCTTGTTGTGACAAACTGTTGTGACTAGCTGGCGTGTTATAACCAAACTGATCAGTTGTGTACAGTTCACTAAGACACGTGACCCATTTTGCTGGCCACTGACATGTTTGTCTGTTTGTCCACACAGACGTCAGCACAAGAATGCCCCATATTACCTCAGAAAGAAATGAATGGAACTGTTACCAAGGTGACAGCGGAGGAAGAGCAACAGACATTTCTTCCTGTGACTGCTAAAGTGCTGGTGGAACAGGAGTCATCTGTGTAAGGCCACACCATGGCCACTCTGCATCAGAGGAATGGTTATCAATGGAAAGCTCATGGACATCCTTTATGCTGGATAAGATTATGGCGTTTTTTTTCTTATTCTGTTTACTAACGCAAGAGTTACAGAAGCCCATGATCCATAAACAAAGATGCACATGACCAAATCCAACCCCCTCCACCCGCCCCCCTCCCCAAAAGAAAAAGAAAAGATTTAAGAAAGGGGAGGCAAATCTGTCAAGAGAATCAACCTATGAATTCATTAAGTCATTTGTATTACATGGAGTGGTGCATAACAAGATGAGTTTTAGACCAGTGGTGTAGTCTACGTGATGCGCAGGACTACGCAGTATACCCACTTAAAAAGCATCACCATCTCGGTATACCCACTTAAAATAGGCAAGGATACGTATTAACATTTAGGGTTGATCACAGTATACCCACTACAGCTAACTAGACTACACCACTGTTTTAGACCCTTTAGAACTTTCCTTGATATGACCATTCTTAGAAGTTTTGCACTATAATGTGAGAAACAATGAGCTGAATGCTAAGTACAGCTAGTTAACTGTAGTTTAAGGCAATTAGCTGCTGCTTTCCTTATGATTCTACCTAGAATGTTTAAGAGTTAAGTGAATGGAAAACAAGGTGTCGAGATGGCTTAGTAACCCTGATGGTTGGGCTGGCTCAAACGCAGTGGAGAAGAACAGCCTAGTGAATGTCATCACCCTGTATACTGTATGTACTTAGATGTCATTTATGTGCCAAAACTCTGTTACACGTGTACACACACACAAATTGAAAACGCCTTCAGTGTCTAAACCACTAATATTGTTGTTGAGGATGCACTGTACTACATCTTGTTCAATGACCAAAGTTTATCAATTGATAGATTTGCCATGGTGTAGTTCTCAAAGCCTTTTGATTACTAAAGTTTTAAGTTAACTATTGTGATGTATGTTTCCTTTACTTTACTTTCGGTGTACCTTAAAGTTGCTTTTTTTGAAACAATAGATATAAAGTTTTAAGTTAACTGATGTGATGTATGTTTCTTTTACTTTACTTTCTGTGTACCTTAAAGTTGCTTTCTTGAAATAATAGATATTTGTAAAACAATTCATGTCCAATTTAAAATAAATTGGCACTCTATATTGTAGAGTTTGCAAGAACCGAATTGCATTGTGTACTGTATGTTACGCGGGGTGATGAAAATGTACCCATCTTGGACTTATGTGTGTCTTTTGAGACTTGCTCAGAAGCCTCAAATTATGTTCTGTAAGTAACTGTTCTTCTATCAGCCATCTTTGCTACTAAGAAGTAGACATGAGTGGAATCCGTTCCCAAAGTCCAGTAATGAACACCATGGCAAGCTGTGCGAGTCTACTGTATCTGTCAGTATTAGGGCATGTCTATATTCTGGATTCATTTGGATCCACAAAACGTTTGATCATGTCTCATCTACAGTATACTAGTGTGCTGTTTTTTGAAGCACTGTTGTAATGTGGTCTTATTGGAGATTCTGTGGAGATTATTTTGCTACAGTATGATGCAGATGCTGTGCTTATGTGACCATGAGGATTGATAGCTATTGTATTAAGCCACTGTAATAGAGCATAAAGGACTGAAATATGCATTCTGATCAATGTACTATTAAACACACTACTTTGTTCTAGACATTTCTGAAAAAAGGACAAACGGCTTGCTTTGCACAAAATACCTAAGCTTTACAAAAATTCAGGGATTGAATTTGGAGCAGACATGTGAGCTGCGCTTTTTGAAGGGTACCGATGGGCTCACTCGTCCAGCTGGCACAGCATGGTGGTGCCCCTGAAGATCCATTGGGAGGCGGGTATGGTGGTGGGCAGCGACATGGCTGTGATGAAGTTGCTGGAAAAGCCGGTGGAAGACAGGTAGCCAGTGCGCTTGGAAGTGCAGTAGAGAGGGCACTCATAGAAGGACCGCTCCCCCTCACCGCCCGTCTTCAGATGCTCCTCTGGCTCTGACCGATGTGGTGGTGGCTCATCTGTTTTCTGACAGAAAATGGAGAGAGAAGTAGAGATGACTGATCTTCAGATCTTCACGTTACTAAAAATCACAGCTCTGAGATACTGATCCAGTTCTTCTAATCTAGCACTCACTTCATCATTCTTATGTTTTGCAGAACACGGGAGGAGATGTACTCATTATGTACTCATGATGTACTCATAACGGTCTATTAAGGGTCCGCATTCATGTTCAGTGAGGCACAGCTCGATCAGTACTATCAGGAGTTATCGGTTGGTATGGTCTTGCACTGATGGCACCAGAGGTCAGAAATGGCACTTGAGTCCCTGACTCCAGGTCACCTGAGTGGACGGCCATGGTTACCTGGCAGGGCAGGAAGTGGATCTCGGGCATGGGGTAGTGCTGGAGTTTGGGCAGCGTCTCCTGCAGCGTCTGCGACTCTGGGTCCCATCTGGCGCCGTTCAGGTAGAGTCCGTATACCAGCACGCCGTCCTCAGGTGGATCTGCACCCTAGCATTGCCACATGGTGTTAAGACTTCAGTAAAAGCCTGCTCACTGTTTTGTCACTCTTTGTTATGAGATCCTTCAACACTCTGCATACATTTTTACTTTTAAAATTGGGAACTTTTGTGAACATCTATCATCACATGGATGGTATGCATATCCTCACTTGGGAAGCTTTCTTCAAAACTTGCCTCTATATTAAAACGCTATGCTAACAACAGTCTACCGGACCTCTATCAAAAAGGATTATATTCTCATATTCTCTCAGCTTTAAGTTATACAGTATTCATATGGTCTGCAGCGCCTTGCCCATACCTGTCAACACTCCCATTTTTCCCGGGTTTCTCCCGTATTTCAAGGTCATCTCCCAGCACCCTCCCGTTTTGTTATTTCTCCCGGAAAACTCATCAAACTTCATTTTAAAATCATTGATCCATTCAGGTTGCCAGATTGAGTATGAAATACACCCTACACATACACGATCACTTAGTTTCAATTTCAACCGTTTTGTCATAGGCTAAAACCTGGCAACCCAAAACCCAAATAAGGAAGCGGGTGCTGACAGCGGGCTAGTTGAATGGCCGAAATGCAGTGTTGAAACACGTGTGCTTGTGTTGAAATGTAGTGTTGAAACACGTGTATGAAACGTATTAAATATGCAAACACAGATCCGGTATAAACACTGAACACCCCCAAAAAAAAAAAAAAAACCCTCCCGTTTTTGGAAAGCTAAATGTTGACAGGTATGGCCTTGCCTCAAACAGTAACTGGGTCTTGTGGGGGACTGTGGTCCAGTCCAGCGTGTCTTTTTGCACGTGGTAGCTGAAGCACAGTGAGTCCATCGGCAGGCTCCTTTTGCGGGCGTACGTCTGCAGCACGGCCGTGAGAAACCCTGTCCAAGAGGAAGAACATCTTAGCTGAGCTAGAACACAGCAGCAAGGTCTGCTGTGTGTGTGTGTGTGTGTGTGTGTGTGTGTGTATGTGTGTGTTGTTGATGTGTGTGTGTGTGTGTGTGTGTTGTTTTGTTGATCTTTGTTGATTATCTTTCTTACACATGTGGGATAACCCAATGGGAGTGAGTGTAAATGTAGCCTCTAGACATATTAAACCCAGATAAATGATTCGGTTCATGAAAGCAAATAGTTAAGAGAGACTACTGGAACCTTGGGGGAAGAAGAACCCAGACAGCCAGTAGCGGCGTGGGTTGCCCTTGTGGAAGAACGTCCCACCAACAGTGGATTGTTCAGTTCTGCACAAGCACAAAGTCACACAAACACAAGGTTGAGGGAGACATTTCATGCTTCATGAGTTTGAAAAGTTGATTATCTTTGTGGTTTTGCAAGGGAGCACAGGACTGACACAGCTGTGTGTACACAGTGGATTATAAGATAATCAGGAAATAGAGGTAAAATGGAGTCAAAACATCAATTGTTTACATTCATATATATCACCAAAATGTGTGTCCTTGGAAACAACAGAACTTTTCCTTCTTTCCCAACTAAATGCCTGAGAAGTCTGATAAGATGCCATGATGTTTGTGTAAGACTAGCCTTTTGCATTCCTAAAGAAAATGGTTACAGAATGTCCTTTGAGGTCAGGATTCCTGCTTTCACTTGATTGTGACTATTGTGTTAGCTACCATTTGTCAGGAAACTCCTAGCCCTGGCCATACCCCCTGCTAAGCTTGTCCATTGCCTGTCTCCACTCAGTCTAGAATACACTTGAACTCAACTGCTAGAAAATGAAATGTAACTGGCAAATGACAAATGATGATGTATTTGTGTTTGGTATCAATTTTAATGTCTCAGTGCGAGAAGTAAGAGGGTCTCAATTGTAAAATTGTAAAATAAGTGTATGTCTGTTTTCTGTGAACTGGGAGAAAATGGTCCATCTTCTGATGGAAAAATACCACCACCTTTTGGTGATCTGAAAAGGATACCCTGCTGAGAGTGGGGTCTCCAGGTTTGAATACTGTAAATTGATCATTACATTGCCTTTGAGGTTTACCATTTATTGTGCTTTAATACTGGTTAATTGTAGTGTATGATTATTCCTGATACTACAATAAATTGTTATATTAATTAACAATCTGTAACGTTCTCTCTTGTGGTTACGGTAAGGAATTCATGATTAACAGTATTTGGTGAAGAGATAATCCTTTGAGAATAGCCTACATATTACGGATTGGTGATTGATACAACCGATAGTAGATATGTGGCTAATATATAAAAGATAAATGGAGTCAGATGGTCAACTAATAATTAATAGTTCAATTAAATCTCATTGACGCACCTGATAAGACAGAACACATATTTTCTGGAAATTGTGTTACAATTTCCCAGCTTTCATTTGCATAATTTGCAGAGAGCGCAAGCCATCTAGTCAAAACAAACCACTGAGAATATTCAACCGTGGGAACCACATCTGCTCTGCAGTGCTCTCCAGTGGTCCTGTATTGGGCTTTATCTGCGTTCCGTTAGTTTGCCCTTTTGCACAGGCTAGGGCTGAGGGCACTACAACCTTTTAAATGGTTTGTGTAATGTCTGTATGTGTGTCATCGGCTCTCTTTGGGCCTGTGCATGTGCTCTGCTCAATAGATGTTACCTTTTCACATGCTTGGATTTGACATGGTCACTCCAGGCTTGGATGAAACTGACCCTACGCTCCAGGTCAAGCACCCAGGAGCCCAGCGCTTTGCATGACTCATACGACAGCACCTGCAGGAGGATCTGTATGGTGAGTATGTGTGTCTAGGTGAGAGAGACTCTGTGTGTGTGTGTGTGTGTGTGTGTGTGTGTGTGTGTGTGTGTGTGTGTGTGTGTGTGTTTGTGTGTGTGTTTGTCAGTGTGTGTGTGTGTTTGTGCTACCTTCCAGGCAGCAGGCACCACCATGGTGAGCAGTGCATTGTGGATCTCCTCCATGTTCTGGGTCATGAGTGTCTCGCCCTTGATGGCACTGCAGAAGTGGAGCAGAGTGGAGTGGACAGCAGCCAGCAGCCGGTCAAAACGCCTGATCTCCTCCTTCAGGACCACCAGCAGTGCCAATGAGTGCTGCCCACCTATACACACATAGCACAACACACACACACACACACACACACACACACACACACACACACACACACACACACACACACCGAACACAGACAAACACACACACATTAGATAACCTGGGGATACAGAGAATATAATAAGAGAAATAATGCAGCGGATGCATTCTTGAATCAAATGTGAAGTGTAAGCCTAATAATTCCAGCTATCCCAACAAATGGTACAGATACCTTCTTCTTTTGCCTCTGAGCTGATTTCAGCCAAAACATCTTGCAGCTTTGTCTGGCCTTGATTGGACTCGACTTGTTCTGGAAGTTTCTTTAGAATGTAGTTGGCCATCTTCAGGACCACTTTGTCTTTGAACTCGGTGTCGCTGTGTCTCTTCTGACTCTGTTTCTCTGCAGGTTTCCTGGTTCTCCCTGACCTGGTGTGCAGGTGGACGTCACTGACCTGAGGCTGCAGGTTGATGACCGCCTGCAGCAGCTGCTGGGCCTGATGCTGCCGCACTATTGCCTCCGTATTTCTGTCGATGCCAAATAACTCTGCCAGTTCTTTTTCCGGCATGTTCTCTATGTAGGCATGGCACTGCGACCAGCTGGCGTCTTTGGGGAAAGCTGGGTAACCCTGAGACACCCGGTACAACAGAATATACACACTCAATACATACAATAAATGTATAAATAAATGAAAGCAGCGGGCTACATAGGATCTAAGAACACGTTTTTTAAACTTTGCAATACATAAATGTAAAATCACTGTGTCCCATCTATTTGTGTTGACAGCTAATCAACATCCATCACATCTCAGCTTTGAGAGAGCAGTCAATGGGGTACAAGAGTGGGTGAGTGGGGCTTGGGACCTGGGCCTGGGAGGAGAATAGTCCCTCCTGGAGCACTCGGGGGTTGTAACAGCGCTGCAGGATGGCCGTCAGGCAACGGTGGTCCCAGGGGTCCATGATGTGGCCGCCGTACACCACCTCTCCCATCAGGTAGTGGAGCGCCGCCCAGGGCACCTCCGCGCCCTCGCTGGCCGTCAGCATCGCTTCCTGGTTCAGCAGGGACACCTGGGAGGCGGCAGGGAGAGAGGGCAACCTGGCTCTGAAAGCTGACCACAAGCTCTCAGCACAGGTATTCAGCTGTGCACAACATGCCTAGTGCTTCTAATCTCAACTTTCTTACAATGAGGGTTGTCAGTTGCTTTATGTAGAGCTACTTCATAACAGATATCACTGCCAAGAAAAATCAACACACTCTCGCCTGGGAGTCCAGCCCAATGTATGTGGAGAAGCACACTGGCACTTTAAACACAGTGATGGTCACTTTGGTGGTCAAGTTAGTTTTGTCTGATCCTGCGCCGCGCCGTACCTCCAGGTCCGAGGAGGTGAACATGTAGGGGATATTCCAGCCCAGGGTGCCGTACTTCTTTCTCTCCTGCACGATGGCGTGGAAAAAAGCAAAGGCTGAACACCAGGCTCTTCCAGGCGGAGCCACAGTCGGCCTTGTTGAAGGTCTTGTCGGTCACCTCCCCGTTGATGCCCACTATGTGCAGCAGCTTCTCCTTCAGGCCCTGAGGAGACTCCACAGCCACCTGCAGTCCACAACACACACTCCATGTCAGGGGCGGACATCTTAGATGCTGTTCCACATCAGCATAGATGCCAAATCAACTAGGCATCTATAGACCCTTTCAACAAAAAAACAAAAAAACAATGCTTGAACATTCTATTTGGTTCCCAATCTACTTCCTCTGCATTAAGATAACATATGGAATGTTAAAACGGAAGCCTTGTGGGGCCAACTATGATGCTGATAATGGAACTCTCTTGAAAGGGTCTTTAGACATAAACTTGACTTGACGAAAGGAGTGAAGGACAGTCTGACCTTAAAGCCCCTCTGTAGTATGGATACTGGGAAAACCGGGTCGGGTTTTGAGGAGAGCCACAGACGGAATTGTGGGTCCAGATCAGAACCTTTCCACTTCAACCTGCACAACAGAACAGCCAAACCCCTTACTGACCACTCACTCACGTACATTAAAATGAGATTACAGCAAATAAAAATAGAAATGTCCTGAGGCAGCACACACACATCTAATACACATTCATATACTTCTTACACATATAACAACAGAAATTTAAATTAGTGTGAACGTTTGTCACGTTTGGTCAATCAAGACTACTGACGAGTTCACGATGGTGTGCAGACGAGGCATGAAGGAGGCCGCCAGGTGGCAGTTCTGTAGGAAGACCCAGCGGCCCTTGAGTACTTGTGCCTTGCTGACCAGCTCATCGGCTCGCGGGCCCTGGCCCTGGCCCAGGGACACCATGTCCAGGTGCAGGCTGCTGCCACGTTGCTCATGGGCCAGGCGTAGCAAGAGGGAAGCCGGGTCTGTGCCTATACACACACACAGACACACAAACACATACATACATATACACAAACAGACACACACACACACACATGTGGACTCATATACACACAAATGCACATAATAAGAGATTATGTGGTTATGAAGTTGTGCAAAGAAGAAAAACTGAGACAATGTGAAGCCTTACATGTAAAACTGCTTATGTAAGGTGGGGGAGTGTGTGTGTCGTGTGTGTGTGTGTGTGAGAGTGTGTGTGTGTGTGTGTGTGTGAGAGTGTATGTGTGTACCAGGTGAGAGGAGGAAGATGATGGGGATGTTAGAGTTGGAGTGCTCGTAGACATCATGCAGACTCATTTTGCTCCCTTCCGCATACTTTGCTCCAAACTTTTCCAAAACAAACCTCCTCACTTCTGATATGAGACACTCTGCTCGCAGAACCTTAATCTATAAATGAATAGTCACATATAAATTTCCCTGAAATTCAGGGATGATCAGATAAAAAACATCTCATTATATAGAGGAAGATCTTACATTATTTATATTCTATTATATTGTCTTTTATTTTATTATATGCAAATACAATGTAAATGGCACAGAATTGCCACATAATATGACTGGCAAGAGTGGGGCAAACTGTATCAAAACATTAAAACATTTTCTGGGAGGCCAAAACATCTGTGTTTGAAAAAAGATGGTCTTTTATTTAAGAGTGAACTCTCTCACAGCAGATTACAAAAATGTCAAGTCAGTGATCCTGTAGAGGAAAAAACACTGTCTGCTTTGCATATTTAAAAAAAAAACAAAGCCTACATTCACACATATGCACATGTACTCTACAAACCCTAAATCCACACACACTCATGCACAGATACACACCAGAATAAGTCTTTGGAAGCCAGACAGGTTCTCCCATGCAAACACTGTGGTGTGTTTGATGCTGACAGGTGTGGTCGCCACAGGTGCTAACAGGTGGATCAGATGAAATAAACAGTTGTTACCATATTTACCCCAATTTAGTGAGCAAATGTAGAGCCAAAACACCACAGAGGGGACTTCATTGCTATGGAAATCATGCAGCTGTTCAAAGACAGCACAGCTCCCCACATCTTTTCACAATATGTACAGAATGTCAGCTGATGTGCTTGCACACGCAATGATACAGATAACACAGTTTGATTAAGCAAAACATATGAAAATGATCAATGAGTGCCAGTGAGTAAACAACAGCAGGTCACCACACCATCATTCTGAAGCCTTTGAAGTCTAAAGTCACTAACCTGAGCCTGGCTCCATGTACGGCTGACCCAGGAAGCTGTAGAGGCCGTCAGCCTGGTGGAAGGCACTCCACTGGCCCGGGTTGGCCTGCAGAGAGTGACACAGGCCGGAAAAGGCCGGAAAGTGTGCGCTCAGGTACTGGCACTGGGTCCACATGCTGTCCGTCAGCCAGTGGGCGTAGGCCGGTGGCTCATGGGTCTTCGTCGGCGTCGGCGCCCCCGTCAGCATTCTGGCCAGCATGGGCGTGTGTAGGAAGGCGTACCACTCCTTGGCTGGCAACGGCTCGCGTGTGGGGCAGCCAGATATGGCGCAGCCACCCTCCATTTGCATGATCCGACAGCACATCAGGAAGGAAAAGCACAGCTGGTGCTCAGCGAACAGAGCCAGGGACACCTCCTGTGAGAGCCAGAGAGAGCGAGAGAACACACACGGAGAGAGAGACACATCAACACATGAGATGGACTGAGCACATAATAATAATAAACATAGTAATACTTTTTTAGTTGTAAGTGCATTTCAAGGCTCTGTGACTGTACAATTAAAAAAGTTCAAGGACGTTATAAATTACATACAGACAGAAGAACAAACACAGGACCAGAGAACAAAGATACACAGACACAGAACATAGTGGAAAGACGAGGTGTGAAAAGTACTACAAGAGGGATTACACATGATGGAGGAAATAAAATAAAATAAAATAAAGAAACAGAATAAAAGCAGTTATGTGGCAGTGGGAAGACGTTAGGAGGTGGAGGCCATCGTAAACACACGTGTGCTTTCAGCATGTTTTTGAAGGTAGAATGTGCCAGTGGCATGGCATTCCAGAGTTTGACCTGAGCTGACCTTGTAGATACTCTCGGTGATGCGATCCAACACAGAGACCAGGTAGCGACTGTGGTCCATTGTCTCGAAGTCGGTGCGGGTGACTGAGCTGCACACCCGCGTCGTCGCTCCCTCCCCCGGCCTCTCGGGCGCCTCGTTGCCCCATTGCACCGCTTTCATGTACTTGTCCAAGAACCACTCCAGGGAAAACTGGTACATGTAGTTGATCTGGGTGAGCTCGGTCAACACGATGTACAGGTGAGTGCTGTAACTGGCGATAGGCAGGTATTTCTTGCGTAACTCGCCAATCTCCTTGTCTTTGTCCTTGGCCATCTGGGCACGCTGAGAGATCTTGCTGAAGGTCTCTTTGGTCTTTCTCATGTTGTCAATGAGAGACTGGTCATCCAGGATATTCCCTACATAAAAAAAACAAATGGAGAAAGTGCATTTCAACATTTCTGATTTTTCTGACCTACATTTCTAACCAACGTAAACATTTCTAACCTAACATTTCAAACATACGTAAACATGTCTAAACTGACATAATGCACTGGTAACATTTTTAAATTAACTTGGACTTGCTTGAGCACTAAAACAAGGCATAGTTATAACACAAACCATACCTCTTAAAATTAGAGGATCACATACCACACAAACACAAACACACAAACAAACAAAACACACACACACACACACACACACACACACATACACACACACACACACACACACACACACACACACGGCCTCCCTCCCTGACCCATGGTTTCCTGCAGCAGCTGGAGTGACCTCTCCTCCAGCTGGTGGAGGTCAAAGTGGTGTGCGATGATGGTGTGCAGCAGCTGGTTGTGTTGCTGCTCCAGTTCTGGCTGCTGCAGCTTGAATGCGCTGGACAGCAGCTGCTCCTGCAGGCTCTCGTATTCCGCGTTGAAGTTGATCAGCTTGATGATGATGCACACACCCGGCAGGAAGTGAGGGTTGGGCAGCGAGGTGGTCAGGTACAGTCTGGATATGCATTTGATTTAAATCAAATCAATTCAATTCAGTTCTGTTTACAGCATCAACACAACTGAAATTGTCTCAAGGTGCTTTTCATAGCTAGGAAAACGATAAGTTGAATGAAAGGTGGACATTCATACCACATGCCAGTGGTCGTGGTTAAGATTAAAATTCACAAAATTGTTTCTGCTGATGCAGATGATGGTGTCAAAGCTAACCAGTGTAGAGAGGCAGTTTACTAAAGAAAGGATGCAAGATGCAGCATGCATGAATATTAAGACCAGCAGCCAGTGACTAGGGAAATCTCAGGCAAATTACCTGAAGTTGGGATTGTATTCTAATTCAGTGTCTCCAATCTTGATGAAGGAATGTCCCTCTCGGATGGTGATGTTTTTCACCAATACTGGTCGAAGACAGGGGTCCACATTCTCACTTATGTCCTGATGGTAAAAGAATTTTGATTGAGATCTTGTATAAGTGACTCTGCATGTGCATTTCAAGACATAGCAATGTGGAATGATCCAACCTGCTGCTTTCCAATGTTCTGTAAATTGGTCTTTGTGAGTTAGGAGTCCTCCCGACTACTTCTAATCTTTCCCAGACCTACTGTACAGTACAGTAGGTGCTACTTTTAGCACTAACAGGCTTTTTGACTTATTCTTAGTACTGAAGTTAAGACAGCCACACCCATTATTTTGATTAGTTTCTCCTAAATTTGCCAGTTAGGAGCTCCTTTTAGTCTTACGATTCTTTGTGAATACGGGCCCAGACCAGGGTTGACCAGGGTTGCACAGGGTTGTAGACGTGTAGCGTAAGTACTGCATAAATAATGGGAATATGGGATGTGCTTATGGAGTATGCAAGTTGTTTGTAGGTGTGTGTGACTGCGTGCAAAAGCGGGAGCCTCACCTGGATCAATACAGCATCCCCCATGCGAATGGCTCGCTCCACTGTTTTCATGTAGTTGGGGTTGGATGCCTGGACCTTGTAGAGGCCCACTCCCTCCTTACAGATCAGCCAGCGCTTGGCCTGTCCCTGGGGGTCCACAATCACCGGGCAGTGGGGCCCGTTCTTTATGATGATGGCGTTCTCGGTAGAGGTCTGGTCTGATGGGAGACCATTGTTGTGCCAGTGCTGCACCTAAAGGTACGAGATGGCATTTTCAAATCCTATCAGAGACAATAGCATGGCTAACACAACAAGAAAAAGCAGCACAGGCCATTATCTAGTCAAATCACTTCTGTACACTTCAGTGTATTAAGCAGTAATGTAATCCATAGCCCTCGAGGCTACCTCATTCTTTTTGGTCATGGTGCCGATGAAGGTGTAGTCCTCGGATGCGGCGATGTCGGCACTGCGGCACGACTCCTGCCAGGTCTTGACGAGGGTCTCGCGGTAGGCGGCGGTCAGCGGGCCACAGTAGGTGATGAAGGCAGCGGAGATGATGGTGTCGCCCACAATGTGCTTCAGCTGCAGGTCCAGCTCAGTCACAACGCTCTCCCAGCGCTCCTGCACACAGGGACACACAGCCAAACATGGCTCCATCTGCCAGATCCATACCCAAGACTGACTTAGACTGTTTGGGGGTACTATTTTAGGCTGTTGTAGGCTATTATAGTGGCACCTCCAGGTAAGGGAATTCATCAATCAGATAATTTCTAATAATTTCTAGTGAAAACAAACCAGTTTAAAGTCACTGGCATTAGCAAAATCCCACAAGGAGTCCAGACCCTTAACCCTTGAGCTTAAATATAGGATGAAAAGACATCATAAAACCGGTCATAAAGTTGTCCTAACTGTAATTCATGTGAGTGTGCACAGGGGGGAGCATATCCTTAGACCGACCGACCGACCTTCTCATCAGACAGGGCTGCAATCAGCTGTCCAGCCCTCTGCACTCGTTTGGTGGTGAGCTCCCTCCGGGCAGCCAGCTCAGTCTTCTCAGCCACGCTGGCGTCATAGCTCTGCTGCAGGTCTGCCTGGTGGCGTTCGATCTGCACAGGAGAACAGACTCCAAGTCCAAATCACTGAATATGCTTATGGGGCTGAAACAAATGTAATCCAAGTTAATAGAGAGAGAAACAGAGAAAGGTTTTACCTTTGAGAGGTTCTTCTGTTTCTGCTTGATATTCCACTTAGCCTTTGCGAGGGCCTCTTCAGCCACTCTGACCTTCTTCTGTTTAGGCTCAATTATCTGTGATCACAGGAGACAAATTCAATGCTGTAGCAACAACCTTGCACATTATTTTGTATTATTACAGTGCATGAAAATGCACAGTTCTGTTATCCGAAGTCTTCTTCTTCTTCCTCTTCTTCTTATTCTTCCCACCAAATTTCTGCGTCTAATTCAGCTTTTGTAAACTTTATACTTTTTGAGATATTAACAAAAAACAAGCTTATTTTTCCCCATAGACTTTGCATTAGTACTATGACATCACAATGGGCTAATTCAATTCATTTGCACCTGTATCAACTGCCAGCTGCTCAACTAGGCCCCATCAAAGAGCCAGTTAAACTGATTGCACCTGTATCAACTGCTTTCTGCTCAACTAGGCCAACTCTCTCTGTGTCTCTCCATTCTACAAGGATATACAGTAAGGCACATTCCATCCAACTTTCTATCTATTCATCCTCTTCAAATCACTCACTCATCCACCCATTAAACTATCTATCAACATCCATTAAACAATCTGCCTATCAACATCCATTCAACTTTCTGTCTATTACACTATCTACTGCACGTTCAACTTTTAAATTATATACTCTGTCTCAAGCGTTAAGCATACAATCGGGCTCTCTTAAGACTACAGATCCTGTTCAACTATTACCTCTTCTCACAACTGTTTCAAAATAAATGTCCTCACTACAATAATTCACTATGTAAATAATTTAACTATTTAAACTACTCTTTACTATTTAATTGTTCAGCCATTCCAACTGTTTCCTCTGCCCACAACTGTTTCCAAATAAAAGTTTGTTTTGCATTTTATGTTAATATGTTTTGCATTTTCATGCACTGGTCATTTCCTCGAAATTACATTTTCTAGTTCACATTACTATCACTGCTCTGCAACCTGAAATATATATATGCTCTTCCCCAGCCCCACCTTATTATGGGAATTGTGATAGTGTATGCTGTACAGTGAGTGTGTGTGTGTGTGTGTGTGTGTGTGTGTGTGTGTGTGTGTGTGTGTGTGTGTGTGTGTGTGTGTGTGTGTGTGTGTGTGTGTGTGTGTGTGTAAGGGAGAGAGGCCCTAACTTATTATGTGATTTGTGATAGTGTATTCAGTACCATGTGTGTGTGTGTGTGTGTGTGTGTGTGTGTGTTTGAATGTGCTGTGTGTGTGTGTGTGTGTGTGTGTGTGTGTGTGTGAGGGAGAGAGGGCCTACCTTATTCATATTATGGTAATGATCCAGTGCAAGTATCCACTGGCACATAGAGCGGCAAGCCATGGACACTCTGCCCACCTTCTCTGGGGTGAATTCAGGGTCTTTGGAGTATCTCCTCAGGTTGAAGAACACCTTAAAGAACAAACACACTGAAAACTTATGGAAGGGTAGCCTACTGTAGATGTCACATAACGGTATCTCCAGCCCTTGGATCACCATAGATTTGGTTATAATAACATAAACTGGTACAGGCCTCTTTACATATCTGTAGACAGCTACAATAAACATTATTTATGCAAGGCAGTTACAATGTCCTTAACAGATGTCAAGGTAAGGAAAGCTTAACAGATGTAACCAACAAGGCCAAAAGTTAGTTTTACTTGAAAAAAATACACGTGGCTATCCAGATAATGGAAAACGAAGTAGTTCCAAAATCAGCTAACCCCAAATATCAATGATACAGCTGTTTTTTCTAAAAATCAATTACGGTATATGGTTTAACCACAGACTATAGCTTAAAAATACTTTGTCCCATTCCTAATATTACAATGGTCAGCGCGGTTGTCCAGATCAGCCCACCTTCTCTGGCAGGCTGTCCTTGTCCAGGTTGACCAGCCTCTTGAGGAAGCCTGGATCAGCCAGCAGCTGCTTTGCCACAGTCCAAGTCGGCTTCTGCTGCAGCAAGATGCAGATGGCATACATCACAGTCAGAACCAGGTCCGGTGGGTTAGTGTAGACCCTAAGAAAATATTTCACACAAACACATTAATATGTTTCACAAATTAATTCAGGAAGTATGATTTTTAAACCAGAATGGACTGAGGATGTTAAGTCATATGGACATCAATCTTACCTTATCTCTGAGATATCATTTTTGTCCAGGCTATCTAAGGCTGCAATAGCATTCTCCAGTAAAGGCAAAGCTTTATTCAAATCAGCATGGGCCTCCTACAGTATAAAATATATCACAAAAGGTCAAAATGCACCAAATGTAAATCCATGCAGCAAAGACGACGGAACAACAATTCTAATGAAAGCTCTGGGGTTTCAGATGAAAGTGGCAAACCTGGGCGTAGTCCTGAACTATTTGAGTCTCCTGAGCCATAACACCCTCCTCCATTTGAACGATGGCTCTGACCTGCTCCACAATCTCAGCATCCTTCTGAAGCTTCTCCATCAGAATTTCTATTTCCTATCCCACACAACACACACAATCACCCATTCAGCTAAAGTCCATTTACAGCCATTCAGCTAAAGTCCAGCTATACATATTTCCGAAGTTCTTAAAAAAGGTATGCATATCTGTTGTGGAATCAGTGTTGATGGCAAGTACAGTACAGGGAGACAGGGATCACACCTTTGATTTCTCCTCTATTTTATAGCTCAAAGCTACAAGTTCCTCCTTCATCACAGTGACAAGAGATGTTGCCTCTGACAAAATAGTAAGTCCGTTCGTGTAACGATTCCTTCAAACAAAGAAAAACAGTCTCAAATTCTGGTCTGTGCCCTGTGACAGTCAATAGGCTTTGTATCAAATGTTCACCATACAACGGATTTGCTTGCTGGAATACCAAAAGTGACAGTACAGTAAAGGTGCACACACTTCTGGCCAGCACCCTGTGGGCACTGAAGCTACATCTGTGAGCGTGGTGGAGCAGCGGGATCCAGCCCAGGGTTGAATACCGAACCCTCCACTGATCATCTCTGACTCTTTGGATAAAGGCATCTGCTAATTACCAGTCACTTTCCTTTCATTTACTTTTACATCTTACAACCGCAACAGAAAGACAGGCAGGCCTGTACCTGATGCTATAGAGTTCCTCCTCTCTGGAGTAGAACATCTTGGTGAAGGTGGACATGTATTCACTGAAGATGCTGGGCACCACGTAGTACGGCCTCCTGGTCTCCTGCCAGTACTGTTCAGCAATCTGGGATACGCTGTAGTGCATGTCTACACAGGCATGGGCCACTTTGTCCTGCAAGCCCTTAAATATCAACATAAAGAAAGCACTACACAGTCAACACACTATTGCACCACACTATGGAAACACATTTAAATATATGCAACACAATATCAGAGTGTATATGGAAGCATCGTTGGATTCTTTCTCTCCTGTTAATGATGAAGTTCAGAGGTGGCACCATGCCTGAAGGCCCAGGATTTGTTTACTCAGAATTTAAGTGTGTTGGCAACTCATCTTCATTTGCATGCTACTATAATCATCACCAGAGTGGCATCGCTACCGGCACAAAGCAGTGCGTTGTCCCAGGGGGGTAAATGGGCCCATTCAAAAAAATGGCAGGCGCATACATATGAAAATTCTGGCACCCTCCAGTCATCTAACAAAATGCCCTCAGGATCCCATTTCATCCACTCTTCTTTAATCTTTCACAACCACTATTCTGCCTGCAGAAGTTGTCATCCTCCTGAAACTGCTTCTTAACACACTACAGATGTACCTCAGGGATCAGTACTTGGGCCCCTTGTATTTTCCATTAACAGCGCTTCTTTAGGTGAGATCAACTACTCCCATGGATTCTCCTATCACTATTATGCTGATAATATTAAACTTTACTTGTTTTTCTCACCAAATGACTTCTATTTCTGCTCAGATCTCTGCATGCCTCAGTGATATTTCTAAAGTCACTTTGTGACTTTAATGGCAAACACATTCACAAGCAGTAACCGGTGGGTCTTACCCAGCCTGGATGGTTGAAGTCGTTGTAAGTGCTCTTGGCCACCTGCAGCAGGGACTCTCTGGACCACGGGCTGTACCAGTCGATATTGCAGCAGCCAAGTAGGGCCGGATGGGCCCAGCAAAACTGGCGCAAGCGAGGGCCCGCTGGGCTCAGCGCTAGACAAATGTGCAGCCTCTGCCTGACTTGCTGAGGGAGAAATGAACAAACACAATACATAGAGATACAGCACACATTGAGCTAACTGATATAAAAAAAATACAATTAAAGATGTTGAATGAAAGAATTTTAGGTTAAACTGTTCAAAAAACTTGAAATAGGAAAAGAATGTAATTGAATAACCATTATACAATGTCATAAATACCTGTGCAGGACAGATAGCCATCAAACTTATCATGCTAACCAACTAGTTCTCCCATCCTTTCTCATAATACCACTCTGTAACTCAAGATAACTTGGATCCTACATATAGCACCTTTAAAAACCAGCTGCAAGTCAAATATTTTGCAAACATAACTACCTGGGCTGAGCAATTTACCTGTATGAAGTGGGCATACGCCTCCCTCTTATCTGTGTTGCTATTTGTCTTAATCTGAGAGATGATGTGGTCTATTTCTTCACTGGTAAATAAACCAGGAACATCTCCACACTTCAGAAGACAGTCCAGGTCCTTCATGACAGAGTCCTAATACCAGCACCAAACAACAAACAAAACAGTAAACAAAATATACAGATGAGCACTGTGCCAGACGAGCTGATATCAGGTCTGCGACACTATGTAGAGAAAACACCCAAATACAGTAACACACTTGCACAGACACGTGCACACTCACACTCTCACACACACATTCACATTCTGGCCAACCTTCAGTATTTCAGCATCGGTCATGAGCAGCACAGTCCGTTTCCGGTGGATGCCGGACTGATAAAACACCCTCTTCAGGTCATCCCGAAAGTCAATGTAGGTGCAGTTGTGGGAGACAGATAGCTGGTACAGATGGCAGCCAGTAAGGTGGCACGCCAGCTTCACACACTCCTCCTTCCCAGTGCCATCAAGCCCAATCTAGAGAGTCATTTTAAGCAAAAATCTGATATTATACTGTATACAGGATTTACTATGCACTACCAAATACTAGAATATCCAGTTACGCTTTACTTGACAGTGTCGACATAAGAGTGACATGACACTGTCATGAATGTGTCATAAACAAGTCATAAACTTTCATGACATAACGCTTCTGTTATTAAGTGACATTCGGTTTTTGTCATAACAGGTTAGGATTAGGGTTAGGTTTAGGGTTAGGGTTAGGGTTAGGATTAGGTTTCACGTGTCATGACAGTGTCGATACTGTCAAGTAAAGTGTTACCGAATATCCTTTCTGTTCATTCCAAGTACATATTGAAGTGTTTTTGCTTCAATTCACCAGCATCATGTGGGCTCCCTGCTGGCGGAAGATGCGAGCGGACCGTGTGATGTGTTCCACAGCCTCTCTGAAAAACACCATTGGGAACTGCCAGCAGACAGGGAGGAGAGGCAACATTACCAAAGAGACAACCAAATAGCACAATTGTGTTCATGGAGACCTCATTTGTATAATTGGATTTTGTTAAGGGACATAGTTCATTTTAGATGTTATTCTATTTTAGATATGCTATGCTGCAGTACGTCAGACACACTACACACTGATATGGATACATTTCATGCTAACGGCTAGTCCTCTAGCACTACCTTGAAGCACATATGAAATGCTCTGAGAACCTGTTAGGTCCACACCACCACACTGTCCCCTCTGTATGCTTTCACCTTAGGCTTTGTCATGACATGCTTCTTGTGGCAGTCCTCCAGGGCGCTGAGAACCTTCTTTTTGTCCTGGATGTGCTTGTAGATGCGGGAGTCGGGGGGTATGCTAGGGTCCAGGTAGTCTCCAAACATCACAGGCTCCTTCATGAGAGCCTCTGCTGTCCAGAAGATCTGGCACAGGAACAGAGGTGGGGACACTATTGTGAAAGAGGCATGGAAACACAGAGACAATCCATACAATACAGATAGGTGATCAACAGCAGGCTATAAGAGGAGACCTACTTTAAAGTGGATCTGGAGCTCATTGGAGAGGATCTGGTGGAAGAGCTTTCGGTCTTGGTCCTCCATGAGACGGTCATGGAACACTCGAGAGGCCTCGTGGGCAAACAAGTGAGCAGCCGCCTCCTCTGACCTCAGCTCGGACTCGTGGGATTGCATCAGGCCATAGATCACCTAGTAGGATGTATCCATGGGCAAGTATTATTAACAACAAGCTATTCTACACGGCCATACTTAAACTGGATTAGTATTATATTGTTATAAACTTCCTAACAAAAACTCATATTGATTTCATTCAACTATTCAGCAGTGCAATCCTTGACAATGTCTCCACACACTGTTATTACTGTAACAATATGTACCGGTACCGTTTGATTTGATTTGGCAAACACTTGTAACTCTATGCTAAGATACTGTGATGTGTCTTACTTTGGACAGGTCTCTGAGGTTGAATGTGTAGTGGTATTTGGCAGGCGTGGGCAGTACAGTGTGGCACATCTCCATGTAGACAGCGATGGAGGCTGACACCAGAGCATTGCAACACTGTCGCACCTCCTTACAGAACTCCCTAGAGCCAAAGAACTTCCCCAGTTGAACCTGTTTAGTAAGGTATGACAAAGAAAACAAAAACATGCCCCTCAAGATGCATGTAGACATGTGGATGCTACCACTAACAGTCAACCAACAGTCATACTATAATGTCCTTCTCATTCAATACTAAATGACCACAGTTAACTTGTAGATACACTGTATTTTCATTGGACAAAAGAGGACACCACATGTTTTGTACAGGAAACAACATCTTTGCTAGAGCTAAAAGCCAAACCTTACAGCTGACACGTGGAGGGCAACACAGGTCACCATACCTGAAAGATATGATGCATGGTGTTTTGGGATGGGTGTGTCAGCACCAGCACAGAAAAATGCCTGAGTAGCCGCCTGCTCAGTTGCTGCCGACCGCCACCAGGGGGAGCCCCTGCTGCACAGAAGGTCACATCCTGGATGCCCTGCAGAAACAACAGCAAAGGCGTTCATGTGGGACTCTCAAGGAGCTCTTGCAGAGGACAGTTTCTGTTTGGATAGTGGCTGCATTTGAGGTTGCATTTGTTGGTCACAAATTAAGTTTTCAGATATGCTGAGCCAATCATTCATAATTCACTGAACATTTGAGGTTCTCATAATAGTATGATGCCTCACCTCACATAAAACAACTTAAAGTAAAGTTAAGTGAGACAGGACAGTAGTTCTCAACTTGAGCAGGGTTGAGAGAAGTTTTATTAAGTAGCGGTGTTACCCAAGCTGCTTTGAAGGCTTTGGGAAATGTGCCATTATCAATTATCATTTGTGCGGTAGCTGGTGCGATGGTCGATAGTTTGTAGGTATAGGGTCCAATGAGCATGTAGTAGGGTGGCTACATGTCATGATACTCCAAATGTTTAGATGGAACAGAGATGTTTTCCAAAGGTACTTACAAAGGCACTGACTGGGAATTGAACCTGAATTAAAGGGAAACTTGGCAGGATTTCCCCCTCTGCTGGAGAAATTGCACATTATGCTATTTCAAACTGTGTGAAAAGGTAATGATAAAGCACATGGATTTGTTTACAAGCTAGCGAACTGTTAGCATAAGTTTGGCAGAACTATGTGGATGTTACAAGGTAAGAAACACGATTTAAAAGCGAGTTTCTTGTTTCTCACTTCTCTTTCGGGACGGTAGTCTCAATGTTGCAAGGTTGGTTTTCCGCCTGGGGACGCTAGGGGCAGCGGGAAAAGTCACCATTTTCACCGGAACAGGTCATTTAACCATCCAAATGATTTCTAAACGGGTTTATTAAGTTGAAATAGTTGCCAAGTTCCCCTTTAACTGTGTGGGAGGTAGCAGTGCAAACTACTGTAACACCAACACCACCAAAATAAGCTACGAAAGACTAAACACAGACTGGATTTGACAGAGGTATAAATAGAAACATATTTGATGCTTCTGCTGTAAAGGACCGAGCTGTGTAAATAAGAGACTGCAGTCTCGGTACCTTCCAAGTGAGTGTCTTGGCATCATAAACTCCCTGGAGCTCGATGAACTGACGAACCAGCTCCAAGCACGGCTGATCGCCACCACTATCTGGCACTGGCATGTTTATGTCGTCCAAGAAAATCAATACCTGGAGACAACAACAAATTCAAACTTCAAAGACTTTTTTTTCACACTCTTTGTTTTACATGGATGTAATAGGAGCACACAGGGATGCAGATCAAAACACAAAGCTGCAGAAGCTACTATTCCAAAACTGGCCAATGAGTTAGTTTGTTCTTGGGTTTCTAAACCTTCTTGTTTTTGGGCCCGCCGAATAGATTTTTGGCCCTCTTGCTGAGGCCCTGCAGCACGTGGGCTTGTAACTGTGAAGGCTCCATGTGTGCAGTGCACTGCAGGGTCCGGGTCATGATACCCATCTCCACTGGGCCAGACTGGATGCCATTCAACCTCCCAAACAAATCCTCTGTGCAAACACAAGACCACACATAAGTTGAGGGAGATCTGAGTGAATGACTTTATGAAGTTATCTGCCTTCTCTTTCTGTACTTTGGGCAACTTGGCTATCTTAGACCTTTGTAACTTGACTACCTATTGTTGCTCTTAAGTTACTCAGCAACATTGTAGGGTGGCTGTGTGTGTGTGATTATATGTGTCTGTGTGTGTTGAGTTTGTCAGGCAGATAACTCAGAAAGCATCTCTAAGAACAGAAGGCAGGGATTTTATGAGAGAAATCTTACTCATAGCTGACATTACAGGGCTCTTGTCACCATCTAAGAAGCCATCAGTAACTAGAGACACATCTTCCAGTAAGCTGGTACAATAAGAAAACAAATAGTTAATAAATTAATTTCAATTCCCTCCAGTCATTTTTGTGTAAATTATGTGGAATTATACTCAGAATAGATAACCTGGCTATCTTGGCTTGATTATGCAGAAACACTTGTCCAAGAACAGTTAATGGGTTTCCGATGTCCTCTTGGTCCTTCTGTAATTTCTTAAGCATGCTCTCAATCAGAATGGACTTCCCAACCCCTGAGTCTCCTGTTGTTTAATAGCCCCAGGGACAAATAGCACAGCATTACTTGTGTTACAACATGACTCTATGGCATTAAAATCCAGAGAGTAACCTGTGAGATACCTGTGAGCAGAACTGGCTGGTTGTTAAGGAGGAGCAGACTGAGCAGGAAGGAGTAGCGGATGCTGTCGATGTTGCCCACATGCTCACAGCATGGGCTCTGGCCCAGAGAGTCATTAAGATATGGATTTAATATGCTCATGCCTAAAGGAGAACACACACACACACACACACACACACACACACACACACACACACACACACACACACACACGCACACACACACGCACATGCACACGCACACACACACGCACACGCGTATTGTATTGTTCCACAAAAGATAAAAAACCTTTTCCAAAGCATTCTGTTGTAAAAGGATTTGCATTTTGACAGAGGTGGAAAAGTCCAGCTTCAGAAAGTAAAAGTCCTACCACATATCTGTGCCAACCATTCACTTAAACCAGCTGATTCTGACTCTTCAACTCTTCAGCCAGGTAGAGCAGCTACTTGGTGAGATCACCTGTGTTAAGTGCACATGTAGAACTAATACATGGTTAGACTTTTCCTTTCTGAAGCTGGACTTTTCCACCTCTGCATTTTGGGATGCTACCTTTGCGAATAAGACTGTCAGTAGGGGACACAAGCTCATCCCACAGCACAAAGCTATTAGTCTGAAGATCCACAAAATAACTGAAGAGTGTGCGGTTTCCAGTTGGGAGAGTAATGCCTTCAATGAACAACAAAAAGCAAGCTGTAAGCACAAGCTGTAAACACAAATTCTAGCCATATGTACTGCGTGTTGCATATTCAAAATAGTGCCCATAGGTTTATAGAATAATCACTGCGATATTGTGGTGGTTGTAGTAAAACAGTTATTGCTAATATAAGATACTATATTAGTATATTATATAAGGTTTCTATTATTATTGCTCATTATCGTTTATTCTAACTATTTATTGTTCTACCCAAGTGCCTTCCAGTTCTGTGTTGTTCCTTGTTTGTAAAACAGACAAAGTATTCAATTAAGATTTTTTTTTGGTTTCCCATTTTTTTCTGTTACATGACATTGAGCAAATTTTAGAGAATGGATGTGTTCACTGTTCCCCAAGGTCAAATGTTATCTTGGGAACATCATAATCTAAATAACTAAAGAAAAGCAAATAGCGACTGTTGTGTCTCAGTGTACCATAATGATGGCCTCCATCGAATAACTTTCGGAGCAAACTCTGAAACTCCCGTGGCATGGTCTTCAGAGGGTCACTCTTTTCTTTGAAGGTCATGGGAGAATCGTCCAATTCATCCACATGGCTGAAGACTCCACCAAAAGCCCAGGTGTAGGCAAACACATACAGTTTTCCCAGTAGAGATGTCAGCTTTTCTGGGTATTTTTGCAGAAACCATCGACACTCCTCTCTGTGGGAAGATTAGGATATTTATTATTATTACTGCAGAAGGCAGAAGGGGGGTAGAAGGGAGGAGCCATTGAGGTGTTTTGAAAAGAAGATGAAGGGAAACAGCATGAGGGAGATCGTAAGGAGGGAAGGCAGGAGGCAGATTAAGATTAAGAAGAGCAGAGGGAGGCTGGCTTTAGGGACTCTGACCTTATGTTTGATGCCTCACTGAGGTATATTGAAGTCTTCTGGGAGTTTGAAGAGGGTTGTGGCACATCTTCACTCTTACCTACATCACCAAAACAAAACCCGTTTGACACATGAAGTCCATGTCACTTCAGCACTTCACACACACACACACATACACACACACAAAACACACAAACACACAAAAAAAAGACAAAAACAATGTGGGCTGCTTTAACCATACCCAAACCACCATTCTTGTCCAGCAGGTTAAAGATGGAACCCAGGATGCTGCACAGGGTCATGACTAAAGACAGTTCGGGGATGGGGAAGCTGAGCAGCTTCTGGTGTTTGTGCATGAACGCCACACCATGTTCCACGGTGTTCTCAAAGAGTTTCTTCAAGTAGGCCACGCCTTGGTCCTGCAAAGGCTCAGGCAGCTCCTGGAGCCAGCGGTCCACAAAGAGCTTCCAGACCATTCCTAACGGATCCTGCATGACAGCAACACACAGCCCGATAAACCAGCTATATTTTGGGTGTGGTTTGGAAACAACATGCTCTTAGACATGTGCTTCTGTGTGAGTAACAGTATTGATATGACAAGCTAATAAAAGCCTACAACAAATAAATACCTGTTTTGTACTTATAAAATGTTACATTGTATACTCAAGTTGGCTGGAGCTCTTGAAATAAAGTGGTCTGCAAATATTTAACAAGGTGCTGATTGTAACCAGGTAGACTGATTGTATACAGATTCCTATTCCTAATGGCTGATAGCACCCTCAGTATATCCACTGCATACTCCAAGACAGCCATAGTAGGAACAAAGGGTAGCTGTACCACATAGACCATAGCACAGCGGCTAATAGTGGCTGGAGTGGCGTGGACCAGGGAGTCAATTTCAAAGAGGAAGCTGAGTCCCTCGGGAAGGCTGATCCGCTCGCCGTTCATCAGACACAGAGTGCGGCTCTCGTCCAGGGCTGTGTTCAGGCTCTCCACCCACAGGTTGTCCACTGGGCCGTCCATGATGATCCAGCGCCACTTCTCAGTATGACGCGCAGCTGAGTACACAGAGATTACTATAATTATACAAATACAGGCGGACATTAAACTTCCTTGTGTGATAAACTGAGCTGCAACAATGAACAAGTATAACGAATGAGTATAATCTTTGAAGCTACATTAACAATTTCCTGGTGTGATTAGAGCTGGGAGGACTGTGTTTTGCTATGTATGTAACAGGTATACAACTCATTAAATATGGGCAAGAACTGTCAAACATACAGTATTTTGTACAGAATAAAAAAAGTATTTGTTTTATGTGTGCAAGAGACCCCTTTTCTTCCTGAGCGTTTAACAGTCGTAGATCAGCACCTTGTTGGCAGTGGCCTGTTGAAGCTTGGGGTACTGGGCCATGTGTTGCGTCCTCTGAAGACAGTTGCTGGTTAAGGGAGAGAAGAGGGGAATCACCATGTGGGTTGTGTGGTTGCTGACAACGCTGTTTCAATAGAGTAGCATGGATCATATCACCTTTCAGAAGGTACACACACATCACAACTATTTCCATGTTGTTTTCATAATTCCACAAATGAGAACCTAAACAGCTAAATAGGCACAGTGCGTCATGCTGCAAGTTGCAATGGATGATTCATTCAGAAAAAACAAAATCTGAAAGGGGTGAGAGGAGGACATAATCATCAGTTTTGGGTAAACTGCCCCTGTTCCCAAAGGTTAATGCACAGGCATAGACTCACATTTCTCCTCTTCTCCGCCAGCTGTGTGAGCTCTTTAGCGTAGGCCCTTATGACAGAGGCCAGCAGGCCGTCGGTCCACTCCAGAGTGTTGGGGTTCCTCTGACCAAAGAGCTCTCCCAGACCCAAGCACTTTGCATTAATCGTGAAACAGTCCACATTCATTATTTTCTATGACAACAGCACAAACAAACAGACACATGAAGTCATTCTTATGGACCGTACACCCTCTTAAAACAATTATCATACACATATCCATTATCATATAGAAAACATATATACAGATATGACATAACAATGTCAGCATTCTGTACATATAGGCATATCTCTGACCTGGACACCCATACTGGACCTCTTCCTTCTCTGGTCAAGCATCATATCTAGAGCATGCTGCAGTATGAGTCTCACTGTGGTTTTCCCACCTCCTGTGGGCCCCACCAGCATAACTCCCACACGTGCCTGCGGCACACAGGAAAACACTTTACATTAACCACACAGGTAAACATGGAACTGCCATGAAAGGTGCAAACATATCTGTCAGTGAAACAATTCAAGTTCAAATTCAAATTCAAAGTCAAACAAAATGAAACACAACACAACATACAATATTATCTCAAGAACAGCGCCATTGGATATATTAGGGCGTTATATTTTGTTATTACACGGCTCTTCAGAGTGCTGCAGAAAGTTTCATTCACATGAATGGGCCTTCCCAACGTTCGGGCCTATGTTAAATCTATATAAATCACCGGCACAGTATATAATCACCGCTGTCAATGGCAACGGGTTGATTAACGTCTTTCATATCCCTCCACAAGAATTCCGTTCGCTTATTGCAATGGAATTTCATTGAAAGGGAAAGTAAGCTAGTAAGACGTTGCCACGCAACACCTGAAACTGTCAAGTTCTATCTGGCAAACTATTTATTTTGTCAGAGGAAGTCACGAAACGGTAGCAAAATCATTTTTAAAGATTCATTGTGTTAGGTTTCTTTTCTCGTTTTGGCAAGTAGCCGTGTAATAAGCGGGATAAAGTCCCTTCAGGTCGAAGCAAAACCCCTCCGCTGCGCGTCGGGGTTCTGTTCTCCCTGTTGGGACTTATTTTCTGATAATTACCGGCGGACAATACATTATCCCTTACTCATTCAACGTAAGGGATATAAGACTTTACAGTATTATATTTAGCATTATGTTTGTGCATCAAGGCTCACCAAAATCTGAGTGTAGAGCTGGGTGGCCTTCTCTGCTTGACTTGGACACGGCTCCAGCCCTAGAATACTGGTAGCTGTGGTGATGGCAATCTAAAAAAACAATACAACAAGGCCTCCATTAACACAATGAATGTCAGTTAGGAATTACTGAACCTTTTGTTCCTATCTGCCTATCTGTTCTTGTTAAGCACTTATCCTCTTTTCTGATTACCTCCAGTTGAGGGTGCTCGGCTTTGGGAGCGATGACATTTGGAAATATGTCCTGCATGATGCTCTTGAAGAGGGGCACATCTTCAGGAATGAGCTTAGGTACATTAAAGTCTTGCAGGGCACAAATAATGATGTAAAACTCTTCCTCTGAGCTAAGTGACATCCTTAAGAAGAATGAAAACACAGAGAACTGATCGGACCTGCATATTCAGTGAATAAACAAAGTAGGATTAAGCTATAGCCTATATACTCACGACATTTTGGCTCTTCTTATATGTCCAGCAAATAGCAAAACAGGCTTGATTGCCCTCATGCTAAAGTCATAATGATCCTGTGTTAGGACAAAATTAGGTCAGGTAAGGGTTAAAATCTTCTACATTTTTGAAGGCAAACACAACGGTACAATACAATAATTATGAAGGGAAAAGACAACCTGTGGGGACAGCTGTTTGCTTGCAACTTGGTAGAGGTGAACCATCTTTCTAGAGAGAATTTTGGCAGATTTGAATCCCCCCGACAACAGAATAATTTCCGCAATGAAGTCGACGTTGGGCACCATCATGGCCACAGGCCGAACAAGAGTCTTTAAATTCTCTGGGAGCTCTACTCGACCTCGACAGCTGGTGAGAAGAGTGATTCTTATGTTTTATGTTCATACTCTTTGTGCAACAACACAACCATAATGGCAAATGCAAATGAGTACTATATAAAATGCCAGGGAAACACTTATTCTACTACCTACTATTGCAAACACTGAATAGACTGAGCCACAAACAAGTGTCTAGATTGTTCTTCATCAATCTAAACAAAAAGGTTATAACAAAACATATTTTTGTAATTGATAGCCAAAATAAAGAAAAGGAATACTAGGACATACCTTGGGTTCATGGTGATGAAATAACCACATAAAGCATTCAGACGGATGTCTCGGCCCTCAAACATAAACCTGCATTCAGACAGATCAATATATAAGACCCTAGGGTTAATTACTAAAGCTATTTGGGATTATTTACATCAGATAACACCATGCTCTACAAAAATGCAACCCAACTGTGACGTTTGTGCATACCTCACGCTATGGCTGTTCTTAGCTGCTTTAATGGACTGAAGCTGGGCAGCGATGACCGAGAGCACCTCCACACTGATGCAGTTAAACTCATCGAAGCAGCACCAGGCGCCACACTGCACCATGCCCGAGAGCAGCTTCCCCATCATCTGACCACAACAACAGCTGATATCAATGAGGCTGAAGCAGTCACTAGACAACATGTGACCAAAAGCACATCACTCTTCCTCACCTTGTAGTCCAAACGAGCTGTGCAGTTCATGACTAGGCAGAATTTCCCCAGGACCTGTGTGTAAAAAAAGGAAAAACAAAAGCTCACATGACACATTCTAAAAGCGTGTTAGTGTTTTTTCAGTTCCCAAAACCACAACAGCCATACATTTGCCAGGTCTTTGACAGATTCGGTTTTCCCAGTGGCTGCAGGTCCAACCAGCGCAGCCCCGAGGTGAAGGCTCAGGGCCCTGGTGAGGGTAAGCCAACAGCGGTCAGTGAGTGGGGTGATGATCAGCCGCGGCAAGCAGCCCTGGTACTCATAGCCATAAGGGAAGGAGGCCTTGGCCTGCACCACGTAGCACATTGAGGTGGTGTCATGCCAGTCATAGAGCAGCTGCCTACAACGCAGCACAAAGGGAGCATACGTCAGAGGGAGCCATGTCATCTCACTCACCAGTGCCACAGTGTTCAGTGTGAGACAAAGTACCACCTATGTGACTATGCAAATACAAAAGTGAATTATGGCAACTGATTGGTAAAATGCTCGCTTGTAATATTAGTGAAGGTACAATGGACTACCTGTTGGTATAACCAATCCCTCATGTGTGAGAGTAACATGACATTTACATAATTGTAGGCATCCAAAAGGCAAAGGCAGCCTCTACTGCTGATATCTACATAGGAAGATGAGCATCATGCATTTGGTGGTCGGTATCAGCTGGGTTTTTTCCCTCATAACTCTTACTTAAACACTTAGATGGCACAAACAAAGTGCAATCTGACCAAACTGCATGCATGTAGTACGGTACTTCCAATTTCCCTCTATGAATTCTAATCCCAGGTAAGTGAGATGTAAAAAACTTTGGGAGGCACCACTTGCGCGCTATGGGGTGAATTCTCCCATGTGCGTAAGGATGCGTAAGTAAAAAAAAAAACATGTTAGCCACCCGTGTGATGGAGGGATTTATGCTTTTTGGGAAGAGCAATCCCAAAATCTGGGCGTTTCTTATGTATACAACTCTTGCACGCATTCTGCCACTGATTTAAGCATCTTTCCAGCTACGCGCTCCAGAGGGCTGTATTAACCCATTTACTCCTAAAATGCCTACTAAAAACCCCTATAGAATCCTATGGCATTCTAGACTAAATAACCTTATTTCCTGAGGGTTTTCTGAAAAAATACTAGAAATTGTCAACGTCTACCAAAATTTAATATCTAAGCCTCTGTAGCACCTAGAAACATTAAATAAAAAGCATGCTGCGCTACGCAGCAACCAGCAGGAGATTCAATGTTGCGCTATGCAGCAACAGGCGGGAGATAGAATGTTGCGTCATGCAGCATCAGGCGCGAATGGGTTATGGTTGAGACCCACTACAAGGTGAAACAGTATATTGCTCAATGTCGGCAATAGGCCTAGTTCTAAATACCGTACATGTAGGTTACACAGAACGTTACAAATTAACTTTTTAGTATCAAATGTGGTACTTACAGTAATATGCTGATACGGCTTAATGTTTTTCCCCATTGCAGTGTCACAAGGTGGCATATTTCCAGACATTACCTTATCCACAAGGCCACATTGTTAAATAGGGAAACAGCCGTTATAATCACCAATTATAATGGTGAATATATATTTGGATATATATATATATAATGGTGAATATATATTTGGATATATATTCACCATGCTTATGTTTTCAAAATCAAAGACTGGTTTGTGTTCTTAATGTAAATGGCATTCAGGAGTCAATGAGAAGTTCCACGTTCCACGTTTTCATATCAACCTAAATTAAAGGAATTATCCGGAGTAAAATCCACTTTAGATCAATTTACGGATGATTGGGAGACATACGTTGAGTTGACATCAAAATCATGTCATTCGGATGTGTTTTGAGAAAGTTCGATTTTACCGTTTTTAGTCAAAACTCGTTAGCCTGTTAGTGACCAGGGCATGTCATTTTGCCGCTACAAAACGCTATTTTTATACCTCTTCTACAGTTCCAAACAACATTACACTTACGTAGGAAGTGAGTAGAGGGTCCCTAAAGCCAAACTGAAGTATCCCGAGGTCTTTATGTGGTCGGATAGAGAGTCCAGAATGAATTTCATCAAGACAGTACCTTTCCGGAAATGTTGCTGCTGCAGCTAGCATCTTTAGGGGAAAGTCTGTAGGAGTCGATTGCATCAACGCCGTTAACGACATCACGTCACGTGACATTTCAAAATTACAACCTGTTAGTAAGCTAGGGTTTGCTGTTGCATACAACTTCATTTCAATTTCAAAAGAAATACTGGACTATGTTTTAAAAAAACAACAACAAAAAACGGCGACGAAATTGTGAATTTCCAGAGCGTGTTACTCCACACCTACGGACTTTCCCCTAAAGATGCCAGCTGCAGCAGCAACATTTCCGGGAAAGGTACTGGCTTGATGAAATTCATTCTGGACTCTCTATACGACCACATAAAGACCTCGGGATACTTCAGTTTGGCTTTAGGGACCCTCTACTCACTACCACGTAAGTGTAATGTTGTTTGGAACTGTAGAAGAGGTATAAAAATGGCGTTTTGTAGCGGCGAAATGACATGCCCTGGTCACTAACAGGCTAACGAGTTTTGACTAAAAACAGTAAAATCGAACTTTCTCCGAAATGACATGATCCGAATGACATGATTTTGATGTCAACTCAACGTATGTACTCCCAATCATCCGTAAATTGATCTAAAGTGCATTTTACTCCGGATAATTCCTTTAACAAGGTGGTGGACCAGTCTGGTTCTATTTTAATAAATCACTCCTCTTTCATAAGGCCGCCTTGATTTCGAACTTGCATGGGTGTGGGAGAATGCATGTAACTGAAGCGCGTAAAAAAGGGGGCTTGCGCACAATTTACGCGCAAATGGGAGAATTCGGCCCTATGTTTAGAATGCAACTTTTTTTTTTTTAAATATCTCAGCTGTATGACCTCCTCCACTCAAAGTCCTCAGCGCTGGCAATGTGATGGTGGATCAGGTTGGACAGGACATCTCGGCAGTGCAGCAGGATGGTGAACAGGGCCTCTACTGTGGACTGTTGGTGGCAGGCCAGCGGCTCCAACACCAGCGTCATCAGGTCCTCCAGGCTGCCCATCACCTGCTGCCGCACTGCTCTCAGACCCTCCTGCTGGCCGCTGCCGCCACTCAGACACTTCTCACAGTCTGAGCAGAACATGATCTGAGTCTGTGAGAGGAGGAAGATCATAGAGAGAAATAAAGGCACAGAGAGAGAGAGAGAGAGAGAGAGAGAGAGAGATAAATAGACAGACAGAGAGAGAGAGAAAGAAAAAGAAATAGACAGAGAGAGAGAAATAGAGGCAGCGAGAAAAAGAAAGAAATAGACAGAGAGAGAAAAAGCGAGAGAAAGAAAAAGAAATAGAGACAGAGAGAGAGAGAGAGAGAGAGAGAGAGAGATAAAAAATAGAGACAGAGAGAAAAAAAGAGAGAGAGAGAAAGAGAGAGGTGGCAGAGTAAGTGAGACAATATACACTATGTCTCATACAATACATGCTAAAATAACCCAATTTTAGGTGGAGTTCATTTCCTCGACTGACTTACCACAGTGAGTATAACTTGGCCGGGATGTGACAGAACCCAGCTCCTGAAGTCTGCAGGGTTCCAGCCCAACACAGCCAACTTCATGTGGCTGTTTTGGGGTTTTTTTTAATCAGAGATTACTGATGATTAGACGATTAGTGATTACTGATTACTGATCAACTGATTACTGAACAGGCTACCTCACACTCAGTTTGCTGCTAGAAAAAGCCTCACCGTTTAACTGTGCTGTACATGGCAGTCTCCACATTTCCCATCCATTGCTCAACAGGCCCACGGATCTGAACATTTCTACCAAATTAAGAGGGACAAACATACATTGGAGAGCTACACTCAAAGCATTCAATAACAAACGCTAGAGACTTTCTGCTCTCAAATGATGGACAGACATTTTCTTTCAACCATCAAGAATCTGTTTTTCCTATTTACGTATTTCTTGCTGTAAATTATGGTGTGTCTGACGATGTGCACTATGTGCTAGTGAGACTTACTTGGGCATAGTGACAGTTTCCCCTTCACATGAGTGCAACCTAACCAGCACTGGATATAGCATAGCCTGCTCCTGCATCTCCAGATGATGGATGTTAGAGAAACATTTCACCAGATAGGGCTGCAGGACAGGAAAACTACTTCAAAAAACTTTTGTATTTTTATTAAAATAATCAAAGAATTGTTTCAACAGAATTTATACTCCATTTTGTTACTACGGTGTTTATTTATATAACATTGAGCACCTGTATGACACTGGGGCTCCTACTATGTGTCAGAACATCAAGAAGTTCTTCGTTGCTGAGAAAGTAGAACCTTGGAAAAACGGTGCGCTTGGACTCAAGATAGTCCTGTAGAAAATGAGCAGAGATCCCTTTACAAATGTCTATATTATTATTATTTATACACAAAATGTTTTGAGCACATATCTAAGAGTTTAGGGCCACAAGTTCACAGTACCTCTAGACATTTTTGTATCTTCTCCAACTGCATGTTGTTGTTCTGAAGGATCTCCAGCACCCCAGGGAAAGTGCCACTTCTCAAAGCGTTTGGGCGCTGCTGGGTTTTGAGCATCAGTCGCTGCCAGGCCTTGTCCACCTGCCTGAATAGCTTGGCCTCTTCAGGAAGCTGTCTGTTGAGAGAAGGGTGAAGCTTTATAGATAGATTGATAGATAGATAGATAGATAGATACTTTATTGATCCCCAACAACAAAACAAATCCACATGACTAAAAGAACAGTAAAAGACACCAAAGATACTAAAACAAGGATCCACATGAATGTACTAAGGATGTATAAGCATTAGGGTGCTTATATAGCTGCAAGGATCTTGAGAACTTCTTTTCACTTGAGTGAGAGCAATAACCAAAGACATCTTGATAAACTCGTCTTACTGGGATAATATTAAAGCATCCTGACACAGGGTTGTCACCTCACATGTCAAATCCAGACATCAAACATCTAACACAGTCTATAACTGTGGTGGTGGTAACATAGTGGCTAAGGAACTGGGCTAGCATGCAGTAGCCTAAAAAATTGTGGGTTCAATACCTGGCTTCCACCATTGTGTCCTTAAGCAAGGCTCTGGGGACAATTGACCTTGTGATATAATTTACATATGTAAGTCGCTTTGGATAAAAGCATCTGCTAAATATATTAAATGTAAATAACCATCATGCCACAGTAGTGGATGAATATGACTGAAGGACAACCCTTTTTCCCAGACCAATAGGTTGCTGGCTTTTGACCTGTGCACTAATAAAAGCTGTACGGTCCCTCTCCTCTTTAGTCCAGTCTTTAGTCATCTAACTATGGTTTCTTCTTTGCATGGTAGAGTTTAAACCAGCATTTGGGGTTCAACCAGTTCAACAAAATGTAAAAAAAAATGAGTTTATTGGATATTCATAATCCACAGACTTTAGGGTTTAAAGCAAGAGGTAATTTGTTCGATTCCGTTTAGCCTACCCAGAGATATTGGCCAAAATGTGACAGCTATCCTCATCTCAGCAGAAAAACAAGTTTTGAGAAAATCAGTTTTAAAATTTGTGAAGTGTATTATGAGCATTTTATGTGTATTTCCTCTTAACCAATCACCACAAGACTATATGCATCCTGATAAAGTTCCCTTTGCCTTTGGAATTAAAATAGCCAGTGCTGTCCGTAGTCAAAGATTGACTTGCTTCAGAATCTCTAGCCTATTGTTTAATCCGAAAAGATCCGAACTACACAGCGCAACTTCTAAATGCTCCATTCACGCAGGCGGTAACACTCGTGAGGCATTCGTAGTTAACTATAACTTGTGAGGTAGCCTATAACGTTCGATCAACTTCTGAAGACGACAAGGACCACAATAGCCTAATGCTTAATGCATAGCCTAATGTTTTTGATGACTTCTTGAAGAGGCCATAAGCTAAAAGTTATCTGACCAAAGAAAACAGAAACAGGCATGTGTTTAATGCAGTGTCACCCGAGGCCCTGAAGATCATGGCCCTCTGATATTGTTTTTCAGCCCTGTCCCTTGCGTACAAAGATGTCTGTGGATTTTCTGAATATTTGAATGTTATTATGCAATACAAAAAAATGATATCGGGGGGCACTGTGGCGCAACAGGCACCTATACCATGTACGGGTCCAAGTGCCCACGGGGACCCAGGTTCAAATCCGACCTGCGGTCATATCCCGATCCCACCCCATCTCTCGCTCTCCCACTTACTTCCTGTCTATCTTCACTGTCCTATCGGAATAAAGGCAGCATAAAAAGCACAAAAAAATTATATCCACATTCTTCATTATTGTACGTTGAGGAGCAGTATTATATGTTCTAACTAAACATGGGTTTATGTGATTTGCAGATGATCACATTGTGTTTTTTATTTACATTTACATTTTTTGGAGGTGGGGCTGTCAGAGTATATTGATTGTGCACATTTGTGGTGGCCAACAAGTATTGCTTTTGTAGTATTCCAGGTTAAATGTTTTAAAAGTACTGGACCACTACTTTTTAGATATACTGTGTATTGGCACCTGTGAGCTGACAAACCTTTGGATTCCCCCAGCTGAGAATATGGGTTCCAGGTAGAGCCAACGCTTCTGGCACATGACCCATTCCCCCAGCGTCTGGGCAAACTGGTTCAGTTTGCGTTCCCATTCATCAATCAATCCCTGCATGTACCATAGATTGATTAAGAGTTATACAACATATAATACACTTATTAGAAATCACACAAAACATAATCACAACATACACATACAGTCATAGACATGCATCATACACAACAACCCATAACACATCAATATCTCAATCAATAAATACTTGATATTTATTTGAGAAATACAGTATATGACAACAGCTGTTCATCATTACTCCATAGCTGTACAATATTTTACATTTCACACAGCAGAGTTGCATATTTTATATTCCACAAAGTGGGGTTTCTTAAACTGATGATCAACAGTCAGCTAAGGCATGGCCATAGAAACTCAGCCCTGAGGACTACCTTGATTGGCTCCACATAGCGTGATGACTTCATGCTGATGATGGTGGTCTGGCTCTCCTCCAGCTGTGCCATAATATCGTCCGCCGAGGCGATGATATTCACGGTGGAGGTGTCCGAGTTGTGGGTGATGAGACGGAAGTCCGTATTCTTCCACAGGTCAATGACATTGTTCAGCATGGCCTCAAGGGTAGCTTCGTGCGTTGCTGTGGTGGAGATATCGCTAATCAAATGGCTGTACTGCAGGATCTGAGGAAGGACAACTTGGTCTTAGTTCAAATGTCAAAAGGCAGTGACATCAAATCCAAACAAGTAGGTGAAATAAGTATGAAACAAATTCCAGAGGATTTGTTAAGAAATATTTTCCATCTGATTCCTCAAAAATATTTTCATTTGTTTTGTTTGTGTGCCATTGATATAGGGTTTATTTACTTTTAGGTTGAGCAGGTCTCCTAAAGTAAAAGTATGTTCATGCACCAAAAAATGACCAGTTTTTTTGTGGATCTCCTCCATGTGCCTTTTGTGAAGGTGGGGATTGCGCATGGCAACAATGATAGGCAAGCAAAGCTTAAAATCTCCCAGCTTCTGCTTCAGCTGTGGCACGATGTCATTTTCAGGTAGGCCTGAAACAAATCATCAATCTAATCAGGTCCTGTCAAACCTACAAGTCTCCACAAAAGCCTCAAAATATTTTTAAAAGGCACCTTTCTCCAGCATGTAGAGGGTCTGGGTGAAGCGACTGATGCTGTCCTGCAAGTGGTCCACATTCAGCTGGTCAAAGGCGCTTGTCTTCCACAAGTCATACTGCCTGTCCCAATCCTTCTGCATGTCCCAGAGCATCCCGCGGAGAGTGAGTGCATGGCTCACATCTGCCAGCTCCAGCTCGACCACAGAGGTTGCCACACCCTCCCTGGTGCCCACCAGAGGGGCGTTTTTCTTGGGGAATGAGCAGTCCAGGAGCTCCCTGAAGCTGAAGTAGCTGTAGGCTTTGTTGGAGTGGATGGCCAGCTCTTCTGTGAGGGCCTGTAGAACCTCATCAACCATCTCAGGAAGTGTGTCTGAGCAAAGCAGTAGTGGATTGTTTATCTGCCAATAAAAACATTGAGCAGATTGAAATAGTTGACATTTCATAGCCTTTGCTTCTTCTCTTAGCATTTTCCAGTGTAATTGGTTGATCTCCAATTAACTACCAATCTACCACAGTTAAGGTTAAAGTACTGTGTTTAGCAAACACTTTTATCCAAAGTGACACACACTCGCAATGGCCGACCAATTGTCAAGTGAATCACGACTGCTGCTGAAGAGAAATCAAACAATACCTAATAACATTTACAATGAAATTACCTGGAAAACAAAATGTACAAAAAGATTTTTGAAAATTCATTAAAATGGAGTATAGGCCTATAGCGTTTTGGAACCAAACTCTTCAATTGCTCAACTATGATCTCTGCCACTTCCATAACAAAGTTCTATGAGTGCACATGCTCATGGTGTCTGGCTTACCTTCATCTTGATGAGCACAAGGTCATGCCTGAGTTTAGTTAGTTGTTTGCTCAAGTCAGTATTGAACGTAAAGATTTTATCATCCTTCTTTGTCTCACAGATCAGGACAGTGGACTTGAGGTGGTAGAAGCTGGGTATGAGGTGATGGTACAGAGCCAAGTCCTCAGGTGAAATCATGATCTGAAACTCATTAATGATGGTGTACAGTTGCACAAGGAAGTGGTACTGTCTCTCCAGAGCTGGGAGCTTCTCTGAGATTTGACTCAGGAAATTGAGATGGTCCACAAACTCCTCCACTGTAACTATCTCCAATTCCAGCTTTCTCAAGGCACCTTGAATTACCTAAACATTTGAAAGCAAATGATTTGTGCAGTGTCAAAGCTTCACATAACTGCAACACAATCAGACAGATTTGAATACACTACAGACTGCCACTGCTGTGATAACTATTCATGTTTATTCAACTGTGCCTGTGCCTTTGGAACTCAACCAAGCAGTCTTTCCCTCACAGTGATTGGTGGAAAAAAACACACCTCCATCAGCTCCAGGTTTTTCTTCGTGGCGAAGCCAGGCAGCAGGGAGTGGATGCTGGTGATGAGTGCTTGTGGGTAGTGCAGGCAGTCCCGCTGGTACTGCTCGCACCTCACCAGCAGCATGTTGACACGCATCCGCATCTCCATGCACTTCATCGCCTCCACGCTCTCGGTGTGTGCCAGGAGGACGGACCTCATGTCCTGCGCCGTCCACTTCTCCCCGTTAACAAAGCGGCCGATGTCCAGCACCATGGCCGTCTCCACCATCTCACAGAAGCCCTCCATCTTGGAGCAGTGCTTCTTCACCTCAGCAAAGCCTGTCTGCACTATACTCAAGATCTCTGACACCTCAATACAAAAAGGTGGACAACTGTGAATGAATGGTGTTGAACAAACACATCAGCCAGCTCAGCTTCATACAATGGAAGCTCTACTGGTTCTACTTAGGACCATCTGGTAAGGCATTGACTTAATTATTTTATTTATTGTTTCAGATCAGTGATTTCCATCCTGAATCTGTATCTGAAGTACTGGGTTGGTTGTACTCACATCACCACTGGAGAACAGTACTCAAACTTAAACCAAGGATATGTGCCTTTCACAGGCTACATACAAAGTAAACAGCCAAGCTACATACCTGCATCTGGTAGACCGAGTCTTGCCCCAGCAGTAGTTCCAAGTCGGGCCAGGGCCTTGAAGTCTCGCTTCTTTCCTCCTCAGAAATCATATCCACAGACAGTTTGCGGTCAAACACTGGTGGAGAGTGCAGGTCCAGCAGACTAGGGTCGTCATTAAAGGAGATCTGTTTGTCTACAGGAGAAAGACATTGGAGATCACCGGCATGAAGACAAAAAAGTGTCAGGAACAGAACGTGACAGTAACAACCCCATGAAGAGGTGACCATGAAGCAGGTCTTGGCTGGATTTTTGTCACATCAAGCCAGGCCCATCAGTTATGTTCTCATTTTGAGAAATTCCTTACCGATGACAGTCTGGATGCCCTCAAACACCCCTTCTGTTTGCATCATAAAGTCATTCAGGGAGGGGCTAAGGGTCATTGTTGCCAGTTTCTTAGGAGCTAAACTGAGAAGGAAAATCAACAGAGGGGAGGGAGAGTTATGATACGTCAACAGGAAAAAAAAGCTATAATGGAGAGAATAGCTGTGTAGGGCCATGGAAAATGTTTCAATTCAGCACCATACAAAATATTTCAAATCAGGCCAAATCATGTTCTCAATCATCTGAGGTGGGCACCAGTACTACAGCTGATACTGATACCATAATGGGGAGCCTTTCCCAAAAGCCTTGGTAGTGTCACTGCCAAATGTGAGTCCGTAGATTTGAATTGCACAAACACTTATGCAATAATACATAAGCTTATATTGTCACATATCACATTTTTAATTTTGGAAAATGACAAAATAAGAGCATTTGCTATGAGAATTTGTAATATAATACGGTAAATATGACCGTATATCAACAATGCATTTCTCGTATCGTCTACCTGTGACTCAAACACGGTCGACTTACATTTGGCAGTGATGCTACCATGGAAGATCCATCGTAGTTAGCAACTTTGCTTTTAGGAAAGGGACCCCTGAGTGGAAGGTTGATTGTGGGACTATACCTTACAACAGGTGTACTGTTTTCATTGGGAACTTCTTCCTGATTCTCTGACTCCCCTGTTGTACCTGTAGGAGAGCATGAGATGTAACAATATCTGGACATCCTGAAGATAAAGATGACTAGATATTTCCACATTGAACATGAACCTAGACTCAGTCAATAAGAGGAAGTGTGGAATCAATTATCATCCCCAGATATGTAACAACTCTAAGTGAAACACTGTCTGGAAACATGTCTTGAAGGAAGTAATAATTTAATGAAATTTTAACTTCCTTCAAAGTAGGAAAATAATAATTAATGAAATAAAAGGAATATTTTTATCACCAGAGTATGTTAGAGGACCTTTGTTTTGCAGAGGATAGCTTTACAAACATCAGTGCAGCTCAGTGCCTGGTTTCTTCTTGATGGAGGCTACTGTGCTCTTGGGCACTTTCAATGCTGCAGAAATATTCGTCTATCCTCCCCCAAATCTGTGTCTTCACACAACCCACAGGTCACAGGTCTACGGACAATTCTCTCGACTTCGTGGCTTGCTTTTCACTCTGACATAAACCATCAACTCTGAGACCTTATATAAAGGGATGTGTGACTTTCCTAATCATGTCCATTGTCCAGTGAATTAATTTAGGCACAGGTGGACTCCAATCAAAATGTAGAAGCATCTCAAGGACCATTGGTAGAAGTAGGATGCACCAGAGCTCAATTACAAGCGTCATAACAAAGGCTCTGAATACTTATGTAAATGGATTATGTCTGTCTTTTATTTTTTATAAATTTCTAAAAACATTCCAAACACCTGTTTTTTTTTTGTGAAGTGTTGGAGTATTGTGTGTAAATTGATGAGAAAAAAATTAATTGAATCCATTTTAAGATGAGTCTGTAACATAACAAAATGTGGAAAAAGTGAATACTTTCCGTATGAACTGTAAATCCTTGTTACTTCCTTAAATATCCAACCAGAAAAAGACATTCTTAAGTTACATTCCGAATAGAAATGTACATGGAGACGACATTCATGGCGACCTTTGAACAACCCAGGGTATCCTTATCATAATAACAGGAAGTCATGGGAGTGTCCTGGCAAAACACAGACCATTTCTCCCAGGCTACAGAAAAATCATATATACACTTATTCTACTATTCTACAAATGAGACTCTTTTACTTCTCGCACTGAGACCATTAAAATAATATTAAACACGGATATGTTGTCATTTCGCACTCAACAAATACACAAAGAGTTTAGGCCTCTCTCCATGAACCTAAAGAGGAGAGGGGGTGAGGAGGCACAGTAGAACAGCAGGGGGCCGCAAACCAAATGGCCAATGAAAAAAGTGACTTTTCACTTCAAACATATGCATAGGCAGGGGGACAGTGAAACAAAGGCTTTGGTCAATATAAGGATCTTCCCACTGAGGTATACAAAATACAGCCTTGCATACCTTTCCATAGAAAAATGAAAGCACCAAGCTTATTAAAATCACATTCTGACTACGCCGTTGGAAGAGTTACATTCTCCTAAAAGGTGGGAGCAGAGCACACCACATGGTGTGACTGAAATTGGCCACACTCACCCTGATCACTCGGTTGCAGGGTGCTTTCCATGGCATCTTCCTTGGCATCTGGGAGGACGGTAAGTACCACATTCACTTCAAATGCTGCTCTCACTTCCTGTTGGAAGCATTATGTTCTGTTTAAGTCAGTACAGACTCACTGTAAAGATTGCACACAGTGAGTGAACTGAAACAGTATTAACAGTCATTTCAGGTGTCCAATCAAGAAAAGGATTAGAAAATGCAAAGAGTATACAAAACATTTTTGTGAAGACGAGTTTTTGGTTTTGCTTATGTTCATGTCCTTTCTGATTTTCTTTACATGTAGTTATACATAACAACAAAAGTTCTTGCAATAGTATACCATCAATCACTATGTGATAAAGAGGTATGAAGAGTGAGCTACCTTGCTCCCTGCATGTGAAGGTACAGTTTTCCTCAGAAACTGATCGATATCATCTCCTTGAGGGCATCTGGAAAAATCATTATGGATATTATCAGTTAGCGCAGCTTAAGTTTTACAAGGTGCTACAAAGTTTCACATTTCATACTGCATGAATATGATGGCCTCTACATAGCCCCTCACTTGGTGCCAGTGTCTGGTTTGACATTGGCCCGTGTGTTGTTGTAGGAACTCCAAAAGGCAGAATGCAGAGTGAAGATGGCAGCTTTCAACAGGTTGCTCAGTGCATCCTCAAACATGTAGTCCACCATGGCAAGGAATCGCCCAAAGTGGCCCAGTAGGGTCCGCCACTGCGCTACCTGGGTGTACAAAGGCCGCAAGCCATGGTCGGGCACCCAGGGTTGGAAAAGTCTCACTGCACCCTGCAGCTCCGCAGTCTGGAGGGAGTAAGTATACTCAGGTAGCATCATAATCAAACTGATTGCTCAAAGAAGTTTTCAAAAAAAAAAAAAAAAGACTGAGTATCTGAAGAGTACCTGGATAAAAAATTAGATCATACCTCTAAGCAGGCAGAGCGTATCATAGACGCCACTTTGTCATGGAGATGCTGAAGTTGCTTGGCAGCAAATTCTCTCTGCTGCTTTTGTGCTTCGCAGAAATCCCACAGGGAGCGAGTTTGCAATTCATCCCACTGTGAAAAGATGCAATGAGCTAACTGAAACAAAGCATTATGCTTATATATTAAAAATCAACAGAGAGGATTGGGTCTTTGACAGCACCTTTATTAGAAAAATGGCATCCTCAGAGGCAGGGTATCTATGGTTAAATGATGCCTCCAGTAAGATTCTGATTTGCACAAGGCATTTGGCAAGGATGTCATCTAGAAAGAACAGATTCTCGGACACACTGATCCTGAAAAAATAAACCATCATTACTACCTAACAAACAGGCTTTTGCTTGTCATGTATGAATTATTATTATTATTACTTTGCTTTGGAAAAAACTGAACGCCTGATGACTGTCTTCCATATAGTAAAAGATTTCCATAACCTGCAATTTGAAATAACAAATAAAGTAACTGTGAATGTACAACAAAGTATGCTGTGGTAACAGTGGTATTAACTGATTATCATTTGCCATTTGCTTAAAAAGCAGTGAAAAGACAATGTAGTAAACCATTACTGACTATCACCTGAACTTTGACAACCATGGCAGCTGATTGATTTTCTGGAAGAGCTCCCTCTCAGCCAACCAATCCAATACAGGCATCATCTCCCCACTGGACGAATCCAGCACAGATACCTGTAATTATGTGTAATTAAATCTGTGCCTATCTGTGTACAAAACATAACATTACAAATATGTGTACAAAACGCACAATGTTCAGGTCTACTGTTAACAGACTGGTGTCTTTTTGTCAGCTGTACATGTGGTCTCATGGCAACCTTTGCTTGTCCAGCTAATCTGCAGTCACTCAAATGTGCATTGATAGAGTTAAACTGCCATTTCTCATGGTGCAATGAAACTGCACTGTCTCATGTGGTCAGCAGCATCCCCCCTGAACCCTTCACCTTGTACCAGCTTGTTATATCAGAAGTGATGTGAGACCAACCTCATGTATGTAAGAGGCGCTGACCGTCCAATAGTGACTGTGCTGCTTGGCTGTCTGAACCGAGACCACTTTGAGATCATATGGGTTATACTGGATAAGGTCATTATCTCCGCTCCTTTTGATGCAGTACACATATTCCCCTGTGTCTTCCATTTCATGTGGATTTTCCTAGAATACATTAACTTAATTAGCCACACTTTCTGTCAATAGACTTAGGCATACAATATTCTGTAGCAACTTCATAGATATCTTGAATGAAAAATACATTTCCACAATAAGGAAAGCAAATAATACAAAAGCTAAAACCAGTGTCTTTTACAGTGAAATTTTATCACATAACCATCTATAGGCCTAATTGAATAATAAACCTAATAAACCTGTAGATAGTCTGAGTATGATCTCCGCATTCTTCTGCCAGGTATGGTTGGCCAACCATGTTTATTTCTGAGTCTCATGATATGATTGACAACATTATCATCTTCAGGTTCTGAGGACAACAAAGACTCTCATGTCCATGTGCAGAAAAACTCAATTAACAATAGCTATGATTACTGACAGAAAATGTGCTTCAAATCATTACAACCAATTAAAGACAAAATGGTAGGGGTGTAATGATACACAAAAATCACAATTCAGTGTGTACCTCAGTTTTGAAGTCACATTTCGGTTCATTGCTGATCCACAATATGAACGGGAATAGTATTTTTTGAAAAGTTGTCAATTATTTTTTTATGTTAATTGATTAAACTGATATATGTTACGCCACTTAATATGTTTGTGTGGGAACTCGGAATTTGAAACATGGCCCACAAGCAAAAAAGCTTATACTTTTGATTACTGGCGACTTTGGTACATTCGGTACACATCTGTATTGAACCTAACATTGAACTGCAAACGATTCTGTACGAATATAGGGGTTTGCACGGCGTGTCATCAGATCAGGACGTCGCCATTTTGGAGATACTAGCACCACAAAGCATTAGGCACTGAAGTAAATCTCTAACGTTGTCACGGAAAATGGTTAATTATTGCCGTGTTTTAGGTTATACCAATAGGTCAGACCGAGAAAAACATCTGGAGTAGGTATCGACTTCCAAAAGTTATTAAAAAACCTGGCAGAAAGGAGAAGAATGCCAGAAGTTATCAGAGGAAGGGGGCGCTTGTGGTGGACTGCGTCCCCCTTATGTGGATCTGCGCTTCCAATAAACTGTAATTTCTTGAAATATTGCGCCTTTTCTTGTGGTCCAAGTCCTGCCCCATATGCCTTTGCATCTTGGACGCGTTTTGATTAGCTTTTCTGTTGTTTAGACAGGGTTATAATCACTTAAGGTATTCAAAGTGCATAGTCCTAATGCTCCATTGTACTTCATTCAGTTCTTTAGGCCAAGTGCCTCCAACATGGCCATGCAGCTGGGTTACAGCCCAATGTGACGTCCGTGCAAACCCCTAATAGGCCTACCTTCACATCCCTACAAAATGGAGAGTAAATTCAGGTCATCCATTTGTCCTTGTCCTTTTTTAAATTTGTTGGGTGGCTGGAAAACTTTTAGATGCAAAACATTACATAACCACTAAAAAAACAATTTTATATGATGCTATGGCGGCCTGAAGCACCCTTTCTCATTGCATGGCCAAACAGATAAAGCCAGAACGTTTAGACCTGCTTGCAAGCAGTGAATGCTACCTGTGTCGTCAAAGCGGGCATCCTTCACTCTGACCCCTTTGTAATTCCATGTGGTTGGAATGACGAGGGAATCCCATGTTGCTCTATGTGATGTGGGAGCCGCTCTCTTTGGCCTCAGAGGCGCCAGGCTGATTCTCCCTGTGGATCTGACATTATCTGGAAATGGAATAGGCCCTATTGAAAGTAGACCAATGATTTTAATGAGTGTTATGACAGAAAAACAGATGCTCAAAACGGTATTGTAATCTCACGTCTCAGCTTGAGGTGTATGACATAAGAAAAAAATATAAGTAAAATGTAATCTATCAGGTTAATTGTGAGGGTATTGATTAGCAGAAATACCTCAAAGTAAAAATCGCCTTATAGACATGAGCCTATTTGTAAAGGGCCATAATTGGTATAAAACGTACTTTTTTCTGCGTTCAATAACTTATGTGGTGGCATCTCTGGGAAAGATTGATTCTTAAGTCGCTGTTCCATCTTTCGGATAGTTGGCAACTTCGACAAAGTTGCGCTGCGTTTACCACCCGCAGCACTGACTTTACGACCTAATCTAAATCAAGCATATTATTTATGAAAGAGATGATAAAACAGTGAAAAGTTCAATCTTCCAGAGTAATTTCAAGAGATGACGTAGGCTATAATTACATTAAGCTGCAAACATCCTCATCATCTTCATCCTGAACCTGTCTGCGGTGCATTAACGTTAACGTATCTATCCGGAGAGAGTTTCCATCTGAGGTCATCGTGTCCAATTTGTGTTGTTATTTATGGCTTAGGCTAGCCTACTTTACGCCTCTTGCTTAGACAATAATGTCAGAAGCTAACGCTAGATGACGATAGCAGTGCTAGGTCTAGACGTTACAAATCATAAGTTAGCCTAATTTAGGCCTAACGTTATCTGTTAGGCTATTTTGCGATGCAGACATATAATATTAACTAAGCCAGAGCCCACCAATATCATATTGGCCCAGTCAACATAAAGATAAAGAATGTAGCCTCTGCCTAATTCCAATGAACCTTAACGTTAACACTCATTTGTTTTAAAAAAAAACTAACCGTAGCTGATGTTAGCTCGTAATGTTAGGTGCTTAGTTTGCCAGTTGCTAGGTAGCCCTTGTGGGCACCATAGACTGTAAAAAATAGACAGAGCAGTGCATATCGGATGGCCTACGTGTGTTTGTCACTCAAGTCTACGGTGACCACCAAAGATTCTAGAGCGGAGCTCTGTCCAAAAGTTAGGACAAAGGTCCAAAAGTGAGGACATCGGGGTGAATCAGGGTAACATTAATGGGGAAAAGCCTACCATTAGAAAAGAAACCATTTCTATAGAGGCCATTTATAACATACTTTATTGTAGTAACATTTGTTGTTGGTTTTTGTGCTTTTTTTCACATTAGTTAAAAATTTTCATTTCCAACATTCTCATAAAAGGCAAATATTTATTATAATAACATAGTAGCCTAACATTAGTTTTTTTGTGGGTGTGTTTTTTCTCCCACAATATAGTCAACAAACCCACGGAATGGCACCCAGGCTAAAAAAACCCACCTTTATGACCCAATAACTTTTTATTCACTTAACTGACAACTTGAGCTCTGCAGCTGTGTATTTTGCATTTCATATCCAAACGTCAAACTAGTCAATGCACTCACTCCTGCCTGTAGCAGGACACCTGTCAAGTTTTGAATCAATCTGATGAATGGTATATAGGCCTATAGATGCGACATACACACATACTCATAAAATGTAAAAAGTTCAAGCTACAGTGATATTGTATTATGAAAGTAGGGCATTTAAGTAGAAGCATGCAATGGTGATTTCCTCATCTCAAACAATTTATTGAAACAAAAGCCAACAGTGGTGGGTAGGCCTAGCCTATGTAGGCTACCACAACAAAAAATGTCAATGTCTCAATAACTTGTCATGTGCCCTTGAGCATCGATTACAGCTACAGCTACAGAGTTGTCTGCTGAGGCATGCCACTCTTATTGAAGGGCGGCCCTCAGGTCATTGAGGTTCTGGGGTAGAGTTACGAGCCTCAACAAGGCAACTCGAGCAAGCCACTCCATTTGAGGTCTCCAGCAGCCGTTCCCTATGAGCTGGAGCATTGTCGTCCATGAAGATGAAATTAGGCCTGTGTTATTCATGCAGGGGCACAATGACTAGATTAATGATGTTAGTAACCTACTGTATGGGCTTAGGCTTGTGCAAAATTCAGAATTGAATTGAGAATGGCTCCTAAATTCCAATTCAATTCTTGAAATTGAATTGAATTTGAATTGAGGTCAAAAACAGGATGTAGAACTACTGGTGGTTTGGTCAGGTACCCTTGCAGGTCGTCTAGCACGCAGACCACACTGATGTAAACAGTTTCGAACGTTTGGTGGCCCTTTTAGGTTCATCCTAAAATTTCACCCGAAAGCCAAATATCCCTGACTTTTTGTGAGTAGTGTACACACATACACACACAAACAAACACATAGACAGACGTTGCTCCAATTTAGTCTATAGATAGCCTATGCCTATAGGCTATGTCATAGCCATTTGACAGTCAAATCTGTGGTTTTTAATGTTATTACATGAGAAATATGCATTTGTCATCTCCAAATGCAAATGATGAAGACTTTTCCTTGCAACAGGCTTCTTATTTGCATGTGGTTATGATAAACAGGAACTATGCCGACTTTTATGAAGCATCAGTTCAGAAACTAGAGACAGATGATGTTTTTTTCTGGTCATGTTCATGTTGATATTCTGGATGCATCTTCAAACCCGCAACAGCAGCCTAAGTTATTAATTTCCTTTTTGAAATAAAACGGTGGACTGATTTTTGTTGTCTACTGTTTTTGTTTTTGGATGTTTTTGCTTGGAATGTTCAGTCAATAGATATATTTATGGAGCTGTTCCTTTCGATGAGCTTGAATTTCTTCCTTCTTTTCAATGCATATGTAAGTACATCTCTGGCTGCCTGTAGACCAACTATGACTATGAAAAGCTAGGCAATGTGACACCTGCATCACAGGCATTACTTTTATTGTTGATTCTATAAAACAATATAGCCTACTATATACCATATAACTGTCATTGCAGTGTATTACTTCATGAACTAATATATTCTTTTTTATCAAACTGTTTTGATCAGATTACCTCTGCAGGTAAGATTATTTTGAAACAATTTTTCTTATGTTATGGGGTTAAAGGTGCCGTGAGTAATTCTAATCCATTTTTTTTTGTCAAATTCAGCGAAGAGCTTTTCACAGTCTATAGCGGTTTGTTGTGTTTGCAATCCAAAAAGTTCAGGTGCTCATACACATTCCTAGCTCTGTAAGTAAGAGATTGACTGTGACCGAGCCAGACACAGTTCCATCCAGTCAACACAATACCTCAGAAGCACAGAAGGGAAGGTCTAATTCCATTTAGTTCAAATATCAACAACCTTTCGCCAGAGTCACAGACTACCTTTAAATACCTACAGTGATAAGTATTGGAACACCAGGATCGTGTTGTTGTATGGATTGGTAATTTTGTTTTATTACCTCCACCAGAAAATTATTATCAAACACTGAATGCTGTAATCAGCATCGAGGACAAGGCCAACGACAACTTAACAGACCTACTTCGCAACTTCATAGCTTCTTCTGGTGAAGAAGTAATTAGCCAAATTAGTCGCACTAAAGGTAATTTTAGTTGATTCCTATAACATAAAAATATCTACATTTTGAAACAGTGCAGTTTGGTACAAGTACATCTGATAAGTTACTAAGTCATGATATCAGGTTTATTGATTAGTGCAGCCTAGTTGAGTATTTGGATGCATCTATTATGCTATAATTGTTTCTGCTCTATACAGATTGTCATCTTAAGGACGGCGAAATAAATTGTGTGTGTGAAGCTCTCTTCTCCAAAAAAGATGGGGTAGAGTGTAACCCTGTCAACAGAGGTAGTTTTCTTTCATTTGCATCTCCTGTCCTTCTCTGAGTCCCCCTACCTCTGCTTTAATAGTTATCTTAGCCTAGTGTGAGAATTTGTTTCTGTTGTAATACATGATGCATTGTACATTTCACATACTGTTTTCTCCCTCAACTACCCATATACCAGTTTCAGTCAATGGAACAATTGTCCATGGAAAAAAGACTTACAGCGATGACCTCACAAATCCAAACACAGATGCATTTAAGGAACTGAGCAACAACATAATTCAGGAGGTATGTCCCATTTTTACTGGTGCTTTTGACAAAAGATGAATCAAACATTTGTTTTTACTGTTGGACATTAAATATTAATTCCAAATCCAGATTTAAAAACCCAAGTATTGGTTGACTCTAATTCTATTGGTTGACTCTAATTCTATTTATAACAGAATGCTTTCTAAAAAAAAACTAAAAAATTAACAGCATTTCTTTTATTGCTATTGCTGATCTATCAGATTGGCAAGGAGGTCTTGGGAGACTTGATGTCTGATGTGTGATTGTTTCATATAAGCAATATGGCCGACCAACATCAAACTTGAGTGAACAGCCCTACTGGTAGCTGGTTCTTTTAGCCGTTATGTATTGTTTTCCCAAGATATTTTGTTGTTATCCTGGAAAAACAAAAGGTTTATATCTTGAGATAAGGACAATATGTCTAGATCTCCAGAAAATGAGGTCTAAATTATATGTAAACTAAACTGATGGCACTTTCAGGTTCCCACACATGATCTACAGGCCAAGACTTTACTACCATCTAGTGGTTGTAGAGTCACATTGCATAGTCAACTGGTGATGTGTAGGCCTACTGGCAAAAGGCACATTGTCTTGCAAAGGCTGGCATACATGACCCGACATTCAAAACTAATGTCTTTATTATTATAATGTCTTTATCTCTTCTTCTTTATTACTTACTGTAACCAATAAATACATCTAGTTATAGTATCACAGATAATGTCTAACCACTATTTTGTAAATCAACAATTTCTTTCAGTTTTCAAAAGAATACAGCAAACTGAAATGGTTTAATTCCCTGACCATTACAAAATTCAGGTGAACACATATCACCATATAATTTCAGATTTTTTCACACATCTGTCGGTGTAAATGGCATGAAACTAACCATTTCTCTTGTACCACCAGTAAGGGCTCGGTCAAGATACATTTCAGGATGACTTTTGATTCCGATGAAGGCATAGAGGGCATTGATAACATAACTGCCGAGTTACAGAAGGAATATGGAAAGGCTGAACTTGTTACGGAGGGTATTTGTTATTCACACTCTGTCCTTACCAACATGTGCATTGATATTAACAAAATGTAACTGTTGTTTTCAGTGTTATAACTTGCCTTCTCCTCTAACCACCCTCCCTTTTTTTCATACCTCACAGGTTTTGTCAGAATAACAGCACCAACAGGTAGAGTGGAATATAATACAAATGTGAACCTTAGCTGCGAAACCAATGGCAATCTCACTGGGGATGCTGCATGGTACTTGCGGAGGGAAAACGGAGAGGAAACAGAAATCAAAGGAGGGACTGAAGTGGAACTGAAAAATCAACTGAGCAAAAGCACAATTCACCTTTCAAATACATCGAGTGTCTGGAGAGGTATGTGTTGCATGTTGCAAAGGTGTTGTTTTTTAAAATGCAGTAAAATTAGGTCTTCTTCTGTGGTAAGGTTTGAAGTTATCTTTAAGTTGTTGTTTATCTGCCATTTTTATTTTCAGGTTCATACATATGTGAATTTAAGCAGGGTACAGTGAAACACCAAGCTAGTGTCTTTTTAGATGTAGCCCTCCTGCCTAAGATCAACATTTTTACTGACCCTCAATTTCCCGACTGCAAAAAGCCTAGGCCTATTGATAAAGTAACAGTGACTTGTGCCATTGAAAATACAACTGAAATATATAATGTTAACTGGGAAGACAAAGACTTTACTTCTCCAAACAAAAGTAAGTTAACTATAAATTAGCAAGGTATGACTTTTTTATGTAAGGATACCATGATTCTGTCTGTTCTGTAACCATTAGAATATAAATGCAGTGGTAAATCAAAAAATAAACATGGTATATGTTATATTGACTTAGACTTCCTATATTATTATAGTTGTTGATGTGAAGGAAATCCCAACCTTTGACCTTGCTCATTTTCTTTCAGAATTTGAGCATGGTAACCTTTTGTACAGCATCGTCAAAACCGTAGTTTGTACATCCAAAGAAGACATTAAAGTTTCATGCAATTTCACAAACAACCTGAATCAATTTAAGCCAGAATACCTTACCATTCCTGTCATCTACTGTAAGTCAGTCCCTCATGTGGTCCCAATTTAAAATAATATGCAGATTCTGTAGGCCTACATGTATCTATTTTACAAGCGTGCATTAAAGCAATAGGCCTACTATGCAACATTTTTGTGGGCAAATTTATTTTGATGGTATATAGTGTGGACAATATACATAAACATGCTTTCACGCTTTTCACAAGCCATGCAGGGTATTTACAATGTAGTTCCCTGCTGTGGAATAGAGCATCCCACAAACATGTAAGAAAAGTAACTTGTCACAAAGATATGGGACATAATTAACTTGTATTCATTTTAATTTATAAGACATTAATAATAATAAACATTAAAATATAAAAGCTATATATCCCCTGCTCACTGAGATGTCTTCTTGCTCCAATCAGCTGACACTAAGGTCTGTCCAAAGGACGGAGACTGGCCTGAGGCCAAGGCAGGTTATGTGGCCAAACTGCCCTGTGGAAGTAAGCAAAAAGGTGAAAGGACAAGGGAATGCCAGGAAAAAAAGTGGGAAAAGGAGATCTCGGAATGTGTAAACCTTGACCTGGGCGATATATCTGAACGAGCTTTGGTAATAGGCCTACACTTGTGTCACTGCATTACACGTACACTTGCTGCTCTGTAGTGTTTTGTATGTTCCCATGTCAGAGGCACATTGTTTTGTGTTAAAATGTGAAAATTGTTAAAATGCAGAAAAATATATATATAAAGTAATTTTGCTGCCTAACACATACAACCCTGTTTCTAAAAACATTAGGATGCTGGGTAAAATGTAAATAAAAATGGAATGCTACGTTTTGCAAATCATGTAAAATCTATATTTAACCGAGAAGAATAGTACAAAGACAACATATCAATTGTTGAAACAGAGAAATTGCATTGGTTTTTAGAAAATATGTTAATTTTGACGTCGTCAGCAACACGTCTTAAAAAAAGGACAGGGGCATGTTTAAAATAGATAAAAGCATATGGTGTTTACTGTAACCATCCAAAATGTGCTAAAAGGTAAAAAAGACAAGCATCTTCAGAATTTCATCTGCATCTGCACGGCTGGCAACATTGTATTTTTACAGGACCTTCAGAGGGGGCTTGGGAAGTTCACAGATATAGCTCCAAAGGTGTTTGAGGACATGAAGAAATCAACACAAGGAAACATTAATTCCAGAGCGAACCTTAATACTTCAGTGTTAATTTTTAAAACCATGTACAACGTTTCCTTGTCAAAGAATGAATCAATTGAGGGAGAGTCGTTACTAACTGTAAGTATAGAAATGCTTCATGAGTCATCCTTTTCATGTCATCCATTATAATAATGCACCGCGCTGCAAACGGCATATAGGTTTAGTCAAGACTTTTTTTCCTTCCGGATTTTTTTTCTTTTCTTTCTTTATGTATACATTTAGTGACTGTACACTACGCACACACACACACACATAAAAACTAACACGTACAAGCACACATGCACAAACACACCCACACGCACGCACGCACATTGCCCCCACACACAAACACGCACGCACACACACACACCCCTTTACCGCCACTCACAAGCAAACACACACAGACACATGAAGGCAAGCAGACACACACACACAAAAGCAAACACACACATACACACACTCATTTACATACACAAAAGTTGCAAGAGTAGGGGAGTAAAAGATGGTGACGAATTGACAAGCGTGATTTATTTTTGCAGAAAGAATGTGCCGTTCTGAGCGGCGATCGTATTTTGTACCGCTTTGCGGTACACCTAGTTATGAAGACAGTTTAAAGGCATGAGATTCATGTTGTAGTAGGAAAACATATTCAGTCTCAAAGTCTGTAGCACTTTCTTGATGAAAATACATTTTTGAATGACAAAAGAATAATACCTCTTTGTCCATTTTAGGATATTCTGACATCTGCAAGCAACATAATAAATGACTCACTGAAGGGTTCCTGGGATGTTAAAATAGCTGCTGACTACCTGATTTATGTTAATGGATTATTAGGTAAAGCAGAAGTAAATGATGAAGAAAAAACACCAAACATCAACCACAAACCTTGTACTGGAGATTGCCAAGTCTTCAACGTCACAATGACGTTTCCCAAGAACGGATCTGGTGTTGCCACTGGCTACAAAACACTAGGGGAATACCTGCCACTTCAAATTGAGAATGACTCTGACCTGGACAACCGTGGCATTGTGCTACAGATTAATGCTGCGAATACCAATAGTGTCCAATTTAAGTTTAGTCATGTCAATCGAACCAAGAACCATAAATTGCACTGTGTGGTCTGGATCCCCAGTGATACGAGATGGTCCGAAAATGGATGTAAGTGGGGTGGTGCCAGTAACCCAGAACACTGTGAATGTACACTCCCTCTTGATAATAATGTTAGATCATCAGAATCATCAAACAGATATAAAGGAGCAGCATTCACGGTGTTGATGGCCAAAAACCCAGTCAGCATCCCCTATATTGAGCACCTGACTTTGGTAGGCCTGTTCGTGTCCGTAGTTTCTCTCTTTGTATGCCTCATGATTGAGTTTGCTGTGTGGAATGCCGTGGTCAAGTCAAGCATTGCCCATTTTCGCCACACGGCCGTAGTCAACATCTCTCTTTGCTTGCTGCTCGCCGACAGCAGTTTCTTGGCCACAGCGTTTCCAGTGTCCTCTCCTAGCCAGTGGTGCCGCTGGCTCGTCGTCATGAAGCATTACTGCTTCCTGGCCATGTTTTTCTGGATGCTGTGCTTAAGCTTGGTGCTACTCCACTCCCTGATTTTCATATTCCATCGGCTGAGGAAAAAGGTCTACTTAGGAGCGTCCTTCACCGTCGGCTATGTCTGTCCGTTAATTATCGTGGTCTTGACGGTCATTGCATATGATAATGGTAAAGAAGACTCCTACTACCTACCCACAACCTGCTGGCTGAAGTATGAGGGTGCCTTTCAAGGGTCTTTCTTTGCCTTTGTGATGCCAGTTGGCATCATTGTTGCCATTAATGTGTTGTCCATGCTGCTGGTAATCGCAAAACTGTTGACACCATCTATATCTGAAGGCAGTACTCCAGATGACAAAGAAGTCATCAGAGGCATCCTTAAAGCTGTGATCTTCCTAACTCCAATCTTTGGAGTGACATGGGCTTTTGGATTTGCTGTTCTGGCGATTGACCATACTGTAATGCCCACGTCTAAGATTGTGAACTATGCCTTTACAGTGTGCAATGCATTTCAGGTAAGGCTTCAAGTTTATGCTGTAACAATTACTTTAGAGGTTTTTGGTTCCGTGTTATATTGTCAGTGACTTCATGTGATGTCCATGAATTTCAGGGGTTATTCATTCTTCTTACTGCTTGCCTGGGAGAAAAAAAGGTATTTATCATTATTTACTTAACAAAAATAGACACAATCTTATTCATTTGTCTTAATTGTGCTTTTTCATCTGCTGCATAATTGCGGTGTTGTACAGGTTCGAGACCAGCTTTCTGAGATAATGAGATGCAATTCAAAGGTGAGAACAACATTTCAAATTAAATTTATGTCTAGAATGTGATGACACTATGAAAGAAAATAGCTGTCTGATAAGATAAGATGATATTTTGAGGTAGAGAGCAAAGATACATTTTGTGAAACTGGTTAAGTAACACACTCAATACTCTCCCATTGCTAGGTTTATAAAACATCCAGAGGCGAGCTCTCCACCTCCAAGACCTCCGATCAAAGCTCCATCAAAAAGAAATAACGTCCAGTCTTGTGGCATCAAAATTTTCAATACCCTGTGCTTTGTTCAGTTATCTTACTTTTCTGTTAGACATAATGCTGTTGTTAACCTAATATGAGCTTAATAGGATTGAAGCTGTTTCATTAACTCAATCTGCAGTGCAAACATGCCTCTGATTTACATGGTGTCAGTGTCCTTGCAATGTGTAGTTGATACCAAAATATAAAATATATAAAAGACTTCTGAGCACATAATCTATAATACAAAAAGAATACTTGGAAACATTATCCTCCCTGTTGCTTCAGAACTACATTAATATTAATATACATAGGTGTACAATGCTTTAATTTCTGACAACAAACATCACATTGGACCTTCTTTACTTTTTGAGGCATCATTTGTAAATAACTTTGTAATGACTCTACAATATGTATGTTAAGATTTTATATCACAAATATTCTGGCAATATGCAAATAAGACAATTTGCTCTAATTCTTTAACAAACAGAAATATGTAAATTAGTTTGGTGATACTGTTATCAATATACCATAGTGATAGCACATTGCATGAAAATAGTGGAATACTGCATCAAAATGAATATGAATACTGCATGAAAATGAATACAAAAAGTAGTTGCTCATGTTAAATCAACACAACATATGCAGTTCAGATTTGGCCGTGATAACACTAATCTCCAGACTCATAGAATAAATGATTGTGAATTGTGGAATAAATGTACTTTTGTAGTATGTGGTCACTACATGAATGTTTTGTCATGATTTTTTAGGGTAACTGTGCTCATGTTTTCATGTTCATAACAGACTCCACTGACAGGTTGCAGACATCTGTGACACTAGTCACTTTTTAAATGCCTATTCACTGCAGCAAAAATATTAACTCCATCCTTTTTAAACAGGTATATTTTACATGTGTATGTTAAGAATGCATTGGGGGGAAATGTAAACACCATGAAATATTTAGATTGAGATTTTATGTATTCTTTAGAATTAGGGAATATTTTTCCTTTGAATATTTTGACAGTTTAGGTGAGTGCCCTTTGGCATCCTTTGGTGGTCTGTGGCCTTCTTCTGCTCCTCCCATTCTTCATCTGTGTCATCTAGAGATAATCCTGATAGCAAAGCAGAACGGCGATACTCCTGATGCTCTGCCTCTGCTCTGTAGGAAGGGCAGCAGAAGTGTTTTGTAAGCCAGGTGTGTCATGATTAATGTTCATTATTCATCTCATTAGTGAAAATGAAATTAGTAAAAATGTGGAAAAAGTAGCTTTAGAGTAGGCCTGGGTCACAAAACACAGACCCTAAAGGTAAATCGGTGCTCCATACCTTTTAAGGAACTGCACACATTCCTTATGGCCATAAATATCCGCAATCCGGATAGGCTTGTCCCCACAGCAGTCTTCTTTGCCCAGAGGTGCATGAAAGAAATGGAGCATCCGCAGCACCTGGAGTCGCCCGGCCTCTGCAGCATAGTGAGCCGCAGTCCATCCACTCTCTGTACAAAGGCATGGCCGAGCCCCATGCTCGATCAGGACCCGTACCATCTCTGCCTGGCCTGAGTAACAAAATGGAGTAATGTGCTAGTGGTGTGACAAACAGTACGGTTTTACACGGATAGAGACATCAGATTTCCTCACCAAATGCCTGCAACATTTACGATGAATCTTTTTCAAACATCTCAATTAAGCTGAGGACACCCCAGATTGAAATGGTAAATTAACAGTTTAACAGTTTACCTCGAGCAGCAGCCCAGTGCAATGGAGTCTTGTTGTTCCAATCAATATCCCTCTGATTGGGATCATATTTGTTCTGCCTCAGAATATCCTCTACTAGATCCGTATCCCCTGATGCTGCAGCCTGATGGAGTTCTGACATCACTTTAAGGCTGCAGAGGTAGGATAGGCCTACTGAAACCATGATGAAACAAGTAAAACTTTGGACTGCAGTCACTGCACAAAACCATAAATATACACCTGTTAACCTTAATCAGTCAGTCAATTCTGCAAATAATTTACAGAAATGTGGTCAAATAAATTAAAAAAACATGTATAGCCTACACTCTTAGAAAAAAGGGTTCTTGTGGGTGCTAAATAGAACCGTTCTTTGCCAAGGAAATAGAACCTTTTGCCTGAAAAGGGTGCTATTTCTTACTCGCGAGGATTATTTGAACTTAAACGACCGTTTATGGAACCCTTTCCCGGAGAAGCTCACTCTGCTGCAGTGGATTTAACGGTAAGTGACACAAAGTTTTTTCTGCTTTTTCCCCATTCATAATCATTGCCCGTGTGGCCTGCCAATCGAAACATTAATTGATACTTCTTTAACCAAAAGCAAGGGGCGTTCCCCGTAAACGTCGGTGGGCGTTAACACATGACGGTCAGCTGTCAGAAGTAGTAACGTTAACGTTAGAGGTTCGTTGAATAATGTTAGCAGCAGCTAGCTTCTAGCTATCATAGACATTGATTCACCCTAACGTTACTGGATCCATCATTAAGATAAGTTTTGTACTTTCTTGTCAGCCTGGCAATAAAATCAACTATCGATTATATGATTTCGAGCTTGTGTAGAACGACACTATCCTCCCTCTCCCCGATTGAGTTAAAGCTATCTACAGCTAGCCTGCTAGCGCTAGCTGTCGCTAGCTAGTGAACATAGAAGCAACGCAGAGTAATCAGCTACTAACGTCAGCTAACATACGATGCAAATGATTTGGCAATAACTAATACTTCATTAGCAGACTGTTTAGTTAAATTACAGGAAACCCAGCCAACAAGTTAGGATAGCTAACAGTAGCCAATAGTGCTATAACAGACTTCTGAAACACATACAGATATCGGAACTCCCCCTATTACCGTCGGTCCCGTATTTCCACCGTCTTGCGTGTATGTGTCACTTAATATCAATTTCTATACAAACCAAGATAGCAGACTCCTAAAGAAACGCAACCACCCACACCATAGGTGTATCTAAATTAGCTATGTACCAAAAATGACATTTTACCGTGACTCAAAGAGCTGGAGACAGTGTTGTAAGGCTGCGTGTACACAACCGCTTGGAGCTCCAGTGGAATTTTAATTTCACGACGAGAATTCTCGGTCTAACCGTTCATGTGCCGTTGAAACGGTGTAAATAGGCGACCCATCAGGCCAGCACTATAACTCCGAGCGTGGTAAACAAAATCGGATATTTCAGGCAGTAAATGCTCCCGTTAACAAACAAACCAGATTTTGTTCAAATCTTCACACCTATGGCTACTGAAAAATGTCAGGTTAGCAAATGTTATTTTGAAGTGTTGAAAAACATCGTTGTTTTAGAATTTCTGAACAAAAGTGGTGATAATTGGGGGTGTTACGATAGCTAGCTACCAGTTGAACCTCGTTCATGTATCATGCTGGGCTCATTGCACATTACAATATATTTAGTACATCTGTATAGCTAACGCTACGGCTCTGGTGTCTGTAAGACAATACAGGCATCTAAAAGAGGATGGAACTCACTAACTCACTACAATATGTACTTAATGTCTTATTTTTTATTTTAGATGAAGATGTCTGTCAATGGCTTCAGTCCATCAATTTAATTGCATTAATTCCATTACCTCCGACTATCTTTAAGTGTCCAATTTGTGATGTAAAGTTTTACCTTCCTAAATATTTGCAACATCTACAGCTACTTCATCAGCATCTTCCTGATTTCTGCATTGTTTGCATTATATTTAATGTAATGAAAGTCTATTGTCATACTTGCATTAACAGAACAGCAAATTGATGGGAAGACTGCTGGGGTTGACAGAGATGATGGTTGAACAACTGTTTCCTCTGATGAAACACAGTCTTGTTTTTGAGAGGTGGAAAAGTTATGCAAATCATCGTTGGTTCAGTGAGTATACTTCATTAATTTCTCCTGGTAAAGAGATTTGGTAAAGATTTTTTTTTTCATGAAGGTTTTAGGACCACATGTTATTTTTTTTCTGCCTATAGACTTTTTGTTATTTTTGTCCTGCCTATTGTTTAATAACGCTTTAGCATCTCCTCTGCTACTAAAACCACGAGTAGGAAAATTCTAATTCCAATGATTGTTCATTCAGGTACCCAAACCATAAAAAATACACTGATGTCCTGTGGTGTCTGATCACTAGATATCCATTTCTTAATGACTACAGCTAATCTGGTTATGTATGTTATTTTTTAACGTTTTGTTATGGAAAACATTATTCCTCAATTGAATTCCTATACTACTCTGACTCTGTCTGAGTCTCATAATTCATGTCTTAACTCAAAGGAGACCCTGCTGGAGTGTCTTAGGAATAAGTTCAAAAAGGAAAGGTCTCCTTTGATAAACCTGACAACGGTGCAGGAGATTAAGAGAAAGTTTGGTGTCAGAAGACAAAGAATTGTGGACCATATGCCTCTGGAGGACCCACCTGGACATCAGGTGCCATTTTTACATTCTTGCTTGTCTTTAGCCCGTTTGTTTTCTTGTCTGTATGTCTATATGCTAGCTAGTCACAGTAGCCACTGTTTGTCAGTACAGATATCTTAATATTACACATTTCTCTTTGCTAATTTCAGAGAGCAAAAAAGTACAGAGTGGGGGTCCAGATGTCTTCTGATTATGAGCCAACACAAGAGGTTTGTAATATGTTTTTTTTTTTTTTTTCCCACCACCACCCCCCCACAATGGAGGACTATTTTTCTTTTTCTTTTCTTTGTCTCTTTTTGTTCAATTTAATAATGATCATAAAGAGACAATACAAAAATACATCACTCATGAAAAATAAGAAAATAATCAACAAATAATAATCAACAAAAACAGTAATATCATCCTCCCTCTGCTTTTAGGAAGTGTGCCTATTTAATAAAGCATTCACTTATTTATCATATTTATTTATCTATTTGTCCGTCCAGGTTTGTAATATGTTTGTGAATGAAATGTTGAATCATACAGCAGTTAGGTCCGGCTACATTATTTATTTGTTTCTGATTGAATGAAAGACTATCTGACTTGAGAAAATGTATATTATCATTGCTCACATACGTTTTGCATTCTCTGCATGTCTTTTTTTTTTTTTCAGATTATGTTGGACCTTGAAGCAGTTGGGGAGGACTACCACAGCTTTCAAGAGCATATAAACGCCATAAACAATTAGTTGTGCCGTCGTCAGCCAGATATTAGTCATATAATGAACAGGACGAGGCAAACTGTCTATAAGAGGGTAGAGCAAATGGGAAAGCCAACTGAGGAGGTGATGGAGATGTTCCAATTTCTTTGGGTGTCAGAGCTGGTGAGTAGCACAGTCTTATAGTAGTATTACTATAATGTGAGTTCAGTGCTGTTCAGGAGTAAGTTCTATAACCATTTATTGGTAACTACAATTTTTTCTCTGTTGTTTTGTTTGTTCATTTGTAGATGCATCATGAAATGAAGTTACTGGGTTTGGACTGGACTTAGAGCTAAGCCTGCATAACACCCTCAGTATATTGACCCCTAACGTCATCAGAGGGGCTGACAGTGGGAGTCAGAGGGAGAGGCTGTCAAGCCTACGAGATACTAACACAGATGGTAAGTCACCAGCTTCTTTTCCCTTGCACCCTTCAATTATTTAATAATAATAAGATCATTAAACTATGTTTTAATGAAATCATTCTTTGTTTTTTTTGACATTTCAGACCTTCAAAAAAGTGCTGCTGTCCTAATTTTGCCTGCCCTTTTTAAGGAGGATGCCAAGTTTCTGTATTGTTTAGACGAGGTATTTGATGTTTTTAACATTACAATTAACATTGCTTTATGTTGTCAATTCACATCATAGACTCTTACAGGAGATCCCTTGTACATTTCTCATTTGCATAGGAACCACTGAGCGTGTTTCCAACCATCATCTTCCAGGGTGGCGATACTCCCCTCCTTGCCAGGAGAGCATCCATAAAGATGGATGGCATCACAATAGCAAGTGGAGAGATGGATGTGCCACATGCCCTCCAATGCAAATTTGTCATTGGCCCCTCCCCTGACATTGATGCCTCCTTAGGCCTTGTCTGTATATTTTGTTTATATTTTCTTTTTGATGTTCAGTACCAAAAAGAGGCCCACCACATTACTATTCTTTGAAAGACGCCTTAACCTGTCTATGTCTAAGCCCTCCACTCCAGTGTTGCGTGTGGAAAAAATGTTATCATAAAGTGTGTTTTATAATCATTTGAAATTTATTCATTTGCAAAAATGTAACTATTGCTGTTTTTTATGCAAGTAATATAGAAGATATGTTTAAGCAATGGATATGTAAATTAATGTGTAAATAGGTATCTATTGTTGTTTTGAGTGTCTTATGACACATTTTTTTGCTAGTAATATAAAAGATATGCTAAAGCAATGAATATGTAAATTAATGTAGAAATACTGAATACAGTATTTGAATGATATTTGACTGATGTGTCAATTTTTGATTGATGTTGTCTATTTGTATTTAACATTTCGTACACATATGCTACTTCTCATTAATTAGCACAATGAATGAATATGAATAATAATGAATTAATAAAAGTAATACTACTACTAATACAACTACTACTACTACTACTACTACTAATAATAATAATAATAAGTAGTAGTAGGTCTAGTAGTAATAAAACACACCTGGTAGTTATGGTTCCATTTAGAACCATTAGAATGTAAAATAATGGCACCCCTGATGGTTCATCATATAGAACCTTTTTAAAAGGTTCCATTTGGAACCATTTAGGGTGCCTTATTTGTATCAAAGGATGGAACCTTTTTTTCTTAGAGTGTAGTTTGTTATATATATATATATATATATATATATAAAATTCACCGAATGAATTAAACAAAGCGCGCCCCATAACTCCTTCAAGGTTGAATTATTCGTCTCACCGAGGTGATCCTGATACAAGTTAGCCTTAACTTGAAACCGTTATGAACGGCATTGCACTATTCGATAAAGTACCCAAATATTTAGTAGGCTATCCTAGACATGATGACAGTCTGAAGTTCTGAAAAAAGAAGAAAGGTAATACGAGACCTGTGGCATACCTAAACTTTCATGTTGTTCGGATCAATGGTGCGTCAGAAAAATACCCAAGTGGAAATGAAATATCAAATAACTCAAAAGTAGGCCATTCCACCGCATTAAGACAATGCAAAGCTATCGAATCACCTGCTGGTCTCTCCTACCTCAACATCGGGCTCTTCCTTAGTTACAATGTTTGTCCTGGCGTTGCCAGAGGCGTTCGTAACCTTACAGGATACAATTATACAAACTATGATCGACATTCATTTGTATCTTTTATTTACGACGGAGTATTAGGGCTACACATGAGGGAAAACATATTTTTGCCATGACGAGATTAAACTCGACATTTCGAGAATAAAGTTGAAATATCATCTACTTTAATCTCGACGTGTCAACTTTAAAGTCGACATGCTGACATTAAACTCGAAATAAAGTTTAAACATAGCCTACAGTTTAAGCTATGTAGCCTACATGTTATTGTAGGTTTATTTCAGATAGTCAGATTGCAGATATTCAGATAGATTGCGTCTTCTCATTGCCGTCATCGTGAAGCGCTGTATCTCGCGGTTAGCCTACCATGCACTATTATATAGCTAGAATAATACATGTTTCCAATGATATAATGTTTCTATAGTAGGCTACAAAATGTTATTTCACTCCGTTTTACGTGGGTAAGGCCACCGCACATCCAAATAACTGCCCTCATGACCCACAGGCCGTCACTCTCCATAGGTTAACATGGCAAAAATATTTTTTCTAAAACTGCTTTTCCATGTCTCACCTGCAATACATATAGGAGGCTATAAACACAGATATGTATAAGTATGCCTGGTCGGGATGACAGCTTCATTCGTCCCTCCATAGACTTTTAGCAGTTTGCATCCATTACAAACAAACATGCAATGTGAAAGTCTGGGATTGGGGAGCACGTAGTATACCTAGTCTAGTGCATAAGCATGAAGTTGAACCTTAGATGAAAAACACTATTTAACAATAGGCCTACAATAAATAAATAAACCGCTAATGACGTTTACTTTTGACCATCGCATTTATCGCCTGTAACTCCGTGATAAGGAAACATTTGGCTGAGCAACGGATATTATGTTCCACGTTTTATCCACATGATGTAGGCCTAGGCCGTCTAATCATTGTTGCACTCAAAGAAAACTGCAATGTTTCATTCGTCCTCCCTTTCAATCGTCCCGAGCGGTCGTTCTCTCTCCAAACTAACTTTATTCTCAAAATGTTGAGTTTAATGTCGACACGTCGAGATTAAAGTCGACATGATATTTCAACTTTATTGTCAAAATGTCGAGTTTAATCTCGCCATGGCAAAAAAAAAAATTTCCTCTTCATGTGTGGCCCTAATACTCCGTCGTATTTATTTATATAATATTATATTATATATGTAAAAAATATGGACAAAGCGTCTGTGACGTCACCCATAGATTTTCTGAAGAACGGTTATGAAGCCGTTTATGGGGGGTATGGGCGGCGCCATCTTGGAAACCCTTGGGAAACCTTGGGAAATCCTAAAACCGCCCACCTCCTGAGCAAGCCGGTGAACCCGCCTCGTCGTCCGGCCGAGCAGCCTCAGCTAAGCTATCTGTAACGTTAGGCCTACAAGATGGACTGGTACAGACGTTGCTGTAACATAATTTGCTGGTAAGTTTGATCTGCTAACGTGAAGTTCATGTATGTTTCTTAATGCCATGTTCAGACACTTTTTAATTTTGTATGCTGAAAGGTATTCGGGTGAACGGTTGAAAAGTTGAGCATGAGGAGTTGAGTTTGCAGATTCTAGCTTCTAGGTAAAATAAACTAACGTTCGCTATCCCTCCCTTGCTGAAGTTACGGTAAAATAACGTAGAGTAATTTAGCAGTTTAGCGTTACAGGTTCAGCAACTCATACTGACAAAAATGTATCTTTGCCTTTATTGTTTTGTGATTAACGTTAGCATCTCATATCCTCAGTGGCAGCCATCATTGTAACGTTAATTAATTACAAGGATACAAGGAAGTTTGTCACATGTACTGCATTTCTTACTGGAAGTAAGAAATGCAGTGAAATTATGTCTGGTGTCAGCCTATTTCTGCATGGGGGGGGGGGATATTGAGACTATACAGTACATTTCACTTTATGTCTATTGATGGACTGTTACACCTACCCTTTACTTATGCCAAACCCATTTCTGTTCTTTAAATATCAGAAAGCAAACTTACTGTTGATGGCACTGAACTTGCACTTGGAAATGTTTATGGAACTTTTCTGAACTGAATTACATTAAAACTCATGCCAAACCAATTTGCCTGTGCTTTCAAAAACAATTATTCAAATCAGTCAGCTTCAGTCAGTAGGTTGAATTGAAGACCCAGATGCAGAAGTAAAGGTGATTTTTTACTTGTATATCTTGAGCATTACAGGTAACCACTGAATTTGTGAAACTAAAATATCAAAAACTAATATGTACTAAGCTAGTTCATAGTCAATACATATTAGATCACTTTAAAGACACAGATGCAAATGCTGTAAATAAAGGTGAACAAAGTCCTTGAAATCAGAAGCTGCCACTGCTCAATGACTTCTGCCCCATCTGGTAGGATTTCAAAATGTTCCAGATCTGAAAACAGAAATATTGGTATACGTCACATCCTTGAACTTACTGTAAACTATGAACAAGTGCTCACAAATTAAGCTAAAAAAAAAAATATATTTTTTATGTGGCAATCATAGACTGTGGAGGCAATATATGACAACAACGAAGTAAGATTCGCAGACTCACTCCCAATATTTATAATGAACAACAAACTCACAGAACACTTAGCTGAATGGGGACAGGACACGCATATTCAACTATTGCACATGCCCTGTTTATGCGGGCAATAAGCAAAAAACAAATGTGGTGTATTTAAAGTAATGTAGAATAAATATTTCTTGTATTTTCAGTGAAACAGTGTAAGCTCATATCTACACCCTATTGAGGTAGTTATTAGGTTTAGTCAGATTTTTTCTCTTTTTTCTTTTTTGCATACCCACATTTCCGTCAATGATTCCCGGGACACTGAAAGACCGGGGTACACGAAACTTGGTGGGCATGTAACCCCACATGGATAGCATGGAACCATCGTTTTTCGTTTTGATCTGTAGCCCCCCCGCTGGACTGGACTGCATAAACAGATACACACGCACACACATACATTTACAGTAATCATACGTATGACACATACTCACACAGTAGACATATGTACGCATGCATGCACATGCACAAACACACATACGCAGGCAAACACACACAAGCACGCGCACACACACACACACACAAACAAACATAAACTTGTACACGCACACAATTCAAGAATTTTTCCCGTCATCTACTTCCTGAATTTTTGGTCATTGATACCCGGGACACCGAACCACCGGGGTACATGAAATTTGGTGGGTATGTAGTCCCACTAGACTTTTACGGAAAAATTTAATTTCGTCCCCGGGGACCACCACCCCAGGTTGGAAGTTAAAAGTGGGTTGGAAAAACAATGGACGCTTCCTACAAGGACTGTAATTTACCGCAGCGAACATCTAATAAGGATAGGACGATGTTCACATGAAGTGTAATTCCCATTTCTTCTTGAAGCCGAAATAAATCTGAGGATGTTTATCGGACATGCTTGGTTTTTACTGCAGGTACGTTAATCTTGTAATATCAATAAGGACCTAGGTAATGTTACCGTTGGTTGAGTGATGGAGGCCCATTTGATTGATTGCATTTGTAGAAAACTATAAATGCGGTTATACCAAGCAAATTGATAGGCCTACAAACAGTGCTGCTATCTTTCGACTGTCATTTATTGCACGTGCTACAAAATCATTCTGTGCAATGGAAGATTTACCAACGTTACACCGGTCTGATACAGTTTTGCCTATAGGCCTACATGCGTGAGACTGAGACGCCTGTTTATTTTGTTTTAAGTGCGTGCAGGGTGTGAGAGGGGAATCGATGTGCTTTGATTCCAGCTTGGTAGTTGTAGTCTGTGAAATTAAAAAGCACGTGTGTGAAGTATCCAAACAATGACACCTTCATTTCATTATGGCTGCTTTAGCAACACACCTTAAGCTACTGTGTAGTGGGTCCCATCGCGCTTTCCTTGACTCATGGAGCTGCGTGAATGTTATTACAACTTTTAGCCCACGATATGACAGTTTAAGTCCCGCTTGATACTGTAAAGTAAAGCCATTGGTTTCAAAGGAGATTTTATTTGTGTCGCCAGCATAGCCTATTGACAATTTATGTTGTAAATAGGCCTACCTTATAATCCTACCTGTAGCTTAGGGAAGCTAACAGCTTTCTATTAGGATCTAGTTTGTTAGTTACCGTTTTGTCATAACTCCTGATGCATTTTGCATTTAGAATAGCCAGAGCGTGTATATCTCAATCGGAAAATTAAACAATATCGGGTGCCTATGGACTAGGCTGGGTGAACCCAGCCTGATCTGCCTCCCGCTATTTATTTTTTGATTTCTTAAAAGATTGAGCTTGGTCTGATGAAAGCCAGACTAGCCATGGACCTCAGTTAAACAATGCAAGGGAACATGAATCAGCCTATATTTGCACTAACAATAACAGACAAAAGCTCTTCAACTTTGGCCCGTTAAAATGTGTATGAACAGTCTAGCGACGCATTGCATCAAGGCCCATTTGGACATGTCAGTTATTTGCACCACTGGTTAGATGTAAAACAGCATTTCGTTTCAGACTACTGTTACTTAATTTGTGCATTAACAATAACGTTTCAGACTACTGTTACTTAATTTGTGCATTGACAATAAAGTATTACATGAACTAAAGATGACTAAAATCTTATGTAGAAGAAGAAACATTCACAAAAAAATCCATCCATCCAAAAATGACCTTTGTTTTCGATAGCTGTTGAAAACGGCATGGAACTGACAGAGATGTTTTTGTTTATAAATACATAATAAATAAATAAATAAATAAATAAATAAATAAATAAAAAACAACATTATGCTGATACCTTTTGCTTTTCCCAAAACACAATGTAACCTACAGGTGTAAGTGACCTTTCATCAATCCAGTTGCAATGGATGAACTGTGATGAACTGCCCTACTTGTGATTGTTTAGAGATTTTAAAGGTTTTATAACAATGCTACATCTTCTTTGGCTATTCTACAATCTATTCACCTTTTCAGCACCAGTAGGCTACTTTCTGTGCAGCCCGCACACACACACACACACACACACACACACACACACTCAGGCATGCCAAACAAGCATACACAAAAGTTTCAAGAGTGGGGGATGGAGTAAAATATGGAGACAAATTGAAGTGTGATTTATTTTCGCGGAACGGATGTACAGGACTGAGCGGCGGTCATATGTTGTACCGCTATGCGGTACATCTAGTTAACAGTTAGGCCAAGGTCCAGACAAACAGTAGCCAGCCACTGGTGCCATATTGTTTAATTATGCAATCTGTATCCAACCAAAACCTGCTGATTTGAAGGCATAATACAACAACTTTCCGTGTGTGACTTATCAAAAGATGCTAATGATAAATTATTTTGATAGTTATTGCACAGATGTGCCCTGGACTGCTCAAAATAAAAGGCCACTCTAAATGTCTGAAATGCATTCATGTTTGTTCAGTATATGGTAACGGTGTCTGGAATATACAACCAGTAGGTTGCTCCAATTAAATGTATGAAAAATGTCAAAGTACCATGGCATCAGTGCTGAAGTGATGCTTCTGAGTGTTGACTGCACAGACGAGAATTGAAGTTAGGAGTCCAGAGCCCTCTCCAGCACCCAGCCTGTCTGGATTACCTACAGGGAAACTTTGCATAGACAAGAAGTGTTTGTTCAAATTTGTGTTTAACATATAAATGGTATCAATAAGAGTTTCAAACGTCAGTTATAACTATCGCTTGTTATCACAGCTCCATGTTCAAAGTATATGGTCAATGGTTCATAGCGGTTCACAATTTTGCCTCAGCTAGCCGACAACAAGCCTTTTAATGCAAGTTAACTAAATGTGTGTGTGCTTCTGCCATTCGGTCATCATTTTCGACATCAACTTATTTGAGGCGATATGACGCTAACGTAGCCTAACGTTAGTGCCCACTCGATGCTAAATAATGCTAACATCTAGTGCTACGTGAAATAGTATTGGAATGAATGTCACTTACCTGAAAAAACTGGAACGAAGTCTTCTGAAAGTGTCGGTTAGTAGGCTTCAATTAATAGCTTAGCAAACCATTTTATGTCAGCTTTTTGAATAAAGATGTTCAGAAAGGATGTGGTAACTTTGTGTATAATCATGGCTGAGACGTCAAAGTTTCAGGGTTTCCACTTTCCACTCAGCTGGCAACGTCTGCTGCTGTATGCCTCGACGTCAGTCGTCCATCAAGCCGACCACGACCTTAATTATTCATCTATTTTATATCTAAATGTGATCTAAACTAATGAGTTAGAAAAAAAAAAAAAAAAAAAAATTTCACCCCCCTCACAGTTGTCAGCATAGATCAGTGCTTGGTCCCAAGTTAGCCACTAGCCTGGGTGTTCCCATGCTGCCTTGCGCGAGATTTGATTCAAGCTGCTAAGGCAGCCTGGAGACCATGGAGCAAATTTTCGCCTGAGATTGGTCCCCTATCACAGAACAAGGGGGAAAGCAAGACAATGATGAGCTATGCACAGACGCATTTGATAGACATCCGTGGCACCCAATAAACGGATCTGGGCAATTTTTTCAAATACGAGAAAATTAACGTCTGGTTCCCAGACCACGTCTCATTGAGAAGTGGTGGCGCTAGCCAGGCTAGTTTCGGTGTAGTGTTCCGGTGCAGTGCGAAGATATGGACATTCCTTGACATAACAGAATGCGCCTCACATGAAGACTTTCAGAACGGTACGCCACTGCCGCCTGCAGACGAACTACTAAAATGCACCCCCCTTCAGATTTGTGACAATAACTTCAAGATGGTTACAGTAGGCCTAAAGACTGAAAACTCAGACGTTATACACATTAGCTTTTATTTAAACATTTCATGTTCAGCCACAATCAACAGCTTACTTTAAAATGGATAGCACTCAAGTGTCTGATTTAAATTTCCACATACATATTAAACGTTTGTCATAGCTTTTTGTCATTTGAATCATGCAAAGTGCCTTTAGAAATATAATAATTCAAGACAGAATATTCAAGACATGTTAATTAAAGAGGTTGCTGTTGAATTTTGATCCCGATGACTACCCTTTTCATCCAATTAGAAGGTGATGCTGCCTAAAGAAAACAAAAAACAGATAGTAACTCAGTTACCTTTATTTACACATGTAGGATATAATTGCTACGCTCACAGCTCCAATCTAAATTTGGGGGAAAAGGGCTTCACATAATAGCAAAACACAGGTACTGAGAGAGGGTAGATATGGCCCATGGGCATGCTCAATTTGAGCATTTCTTAAGTTTGCAGGATAAACTGCAAACCAACTCAAAACTCCTCAATTATATTTAAAGTACAACAAAGGAATACATTATGTAACTGTGTGCATGTTTGCATCTTCAATTGTGTGGGTGGATTTTTGCCTATAAAAGCCTCACCTTCTCTTGATTATCCCATTGATTATTTTGTTGCTATTTAAAAGTACAATTAGGCAACCTTTTTTTGTATTAAAAATACAAAAAAAAAAAAAAAAAAAAATGTTGACTGCCAGATTTAGTCGGACAAACAAGTCATGTTTGTCAGGTCCATTGAATGGAATGGAACTGAACTTGCATGTATGGGCGGCCAGAAGGAAGCTCTACTGTGAGCTCCACAAATGCTCTGGAAAATGTAGCTTCTATAAAAGCTACTGCACTACATGATACAAAAAAACAAAAACAAAAAACAGCTAAGCTATTGAAAAGCTTTCGACTTCAACAGTTTACCTCGAAATAGTTACCAAGCTGAAAAATGGTAGTTGGGCTACTTCCCATCACTGTAAATACATATACCGTAATTTCCCAAATATTACCTATGGCTATGATTTTGCAAAATTTCTTCAGCTATGAGGTTAATATGGTATTAATATGATTGTTTTTTTTAACTAGCATAAAACACTGTCCTGTGGCTTATACAAAATGCAGCTAATACACAAGAAATTACTGTAGATGAGTTGATTTAACATAACACCAAATAGTATTACATATAAATCATTGAAAAAGTAGTTGTCATTTTATAGGTATTTTACCTGTTGCTGGTTCCAACACTGATGTTTACTCACAGAACAATCACTGCAGAATCTTCGGATCTTCGCTTGATTCTGCCATTGAACTCAGACGGATCTCCCAGGCAAGGCCAAACTCTTTAATGAAAACACAGTTCATTTTCGTCGCTTCTCCATCAGCAGTTGTTTCTCTCAATTTAATCATTAATTCTTCAGCAGACAGTAAACTGGAACCAGCATACAGGCAGCAGTGGATACAGAGTTTAGGAACTTCCAGGAAATTCTTCTCTAGGCATCTCGTCTGGTTAGACGCAATAGTTGCTTCATTACCAAAATCGATGAATTCCACAAGGACTGAGCCATTGTTGTTCACCTTCTTGATGACTGCCCGGTACCAGGACTCATCTTCAGGGAATATGGCACCCACCACATCTCCCTCCTGTAAAGTCCTCAAATCCACAGAGTCATTGCATGGCTCGTCCACATTGAGCTGCTCCACAAGAGAATGAATTCGGTCTTCATTCTCCACCAACTGGACGAAGAAACTGTCTGGAGAATTTACATGGGAAACATAGACCTCCGTTTCAACATCTGGTGTAATAAGTTGGTCAGGAAGATCATCCAGTTTGGGAAAGGAGGCAGAACATGGCCCAGAATGAACATGGATGCCTTTAGCAGAAACAGGCTTTTCAATCTGTGGGAGATCATGAATGGTTGTACATAAATTAGTTGTGGCACCCATGGCCATGTCATCATTTGTTTTTTTTACTGGCAAGCCAAGAGATTTAGTCTTACCGAAATCCTCCATATTTGGCTTATGAGGCCTCATTTCAAGCTTTTGAGACATGGGAGGAATGGTAGAAATACTTCCACTTTTAGAGACATTGCTATTTGCAGGAGTTGCTTTTCGATCACCATGCAGAAAGGATGGGCTCCCTTGTTGTTTAATGCCATCGTCTCCTATAAATGGTGCATTCAGGTCTGACATGTGCTTTCCAACAGTAGATGGATCATGATGAGGCAGTGGAGGATGATCTAGTACTTTGAGAGAGTCTGGTCTTGTATTTTGCACCTTGTCCTTGATCGCCTTGTTCACGTTTAGTTTACCATCATAGAGTTCCACTGTGTATTTTCCGTCAGGATATTTTTTCAACACCTTGACTGTGAAGCATTGGCCAGTGGCATTATTGTCAAACCATCTGTTGACTTCACCGTTTGTGTCTACAGGCACATCTGACAAATTAAACTCCACGGCTTGAACAGGAAAGGACATGATATCCCTTGCCTCGTCAAGAACAGGCAGTATGTCTGTTTGTTTTACAGCTATAATGTCTCCATAGTCTAGAAAATGCACCAAAAGGACAGGATGGGTCATTTTAACCTGTCCTCTATACCACCGACCATCACTGTACTTTGCAAAGCATGGGGTACCAGGAGAAAGGGAGCATTTGATACCATGTGGCTGACGACAGAAAAATTCTATCCTTTCGTTGAGTTTCTCAATTTCACCAGAATGCCTTACCAGTTGGCCATAGAATTTATGTACATCTTTAACACAGGTTATCCACACCGTTTCCTGCAACCCTACCTCAATTTCAGGAGCTGAGCACTCTTTTGGGGCTTTCTGAGAGATGGAAGCTGAAGCACTCTGGGACTGAACAAAAGTGACAGATGAAGATGTTAGATCCACCAGATTGTTCACTCTACCTTCTGAATCATACATTATTCCATATATTGTGCATTTCAGAGTGGACGCTGGTGCAGAATGGACAAAATTGCAGAATTCAGTCACAGAAGAAGCCCATTCTGGAGGGGGTAGTTTTGATGGGCATGTTGCATCAACCAATCTGCACTGAAAAGCCTGACGCCGGAGTATGGCAAAATCTGAATCTAAAGGCCGCAACTCTTGATGGGTCACCCTGACCGTATTGCCATAGTCAACAAGTTGTACATCAACATGTGGGAAGGAGTGGAGTTTCACTATTCGCCCCCTATGCCACAAACTACTTTGGGGATGAAGAACCACACAGTCTGGTCCACTAGGCTGTACAGGCTTGCTTTGCACATAGTGGTTCTGAAGCTCCTCCATCAGCCTCTCAAGACTGGGGACACACTGACTTAGCTGACACCAGAATTTACCTGGCCCCTCTATGTGAGATATAACAACTTGGGCAGACCTTCCTATGGTGAATAAATGCTCTTTGAGAACAGTTTTGGTATGACCAATCACAAAATCACATGTACCACATTGCTCATTGCTTCTCATGCTGTCCCCCTCAGTCGAGTCTTCTCCAGAGCCCTCCGCTGTGGAGCACCCAGAGTCTGGTCTTGGTGAATAGCGGTCATCTGCCACATCTTTTACTGCAAAGCCTTCAACCCACATAATTTCATTGATGGATTTTAGACCATCAGTCTTAAAAAATAACTCCACCATGTATTTGTCTTGACACTGTGCAATAACATGCATGTCCAACATTATCTGTCTAGTCTCATCCACAAAGAAATCAATTGCTTTTTGACTCCAATCTTGATCAATTGGGCATATATCTGAGAGGGAGCATTTGAATGCAAGTGCTTGCAATGTTCTGTGACCACTGCAGAGGATCCGGAGGTTTTTCTGATCCACTATTGCCTCATTTCCATGGTCAACAAAGTACACTTGAACTTTTGTGCCATGGACTGCTTTGACAAGTGCACGATAGATACCATCAGGTTTGATCAGGGCTGCACACAAAATGCCCTCTTTTGGACTTTGTATGGTTAAATCATTTCCTCTTCCACAGTAATACATTTCAGACATTTCCATCTGCATAGCATCATGTCTATCCATAGCCAACTCTGTCTGAACCCAGAATTCAAAGGGATTTTTAACAAATTGCACAGTCACTGTATAAAATGAATCTACTTTCAGTGTGTCAAAGAGGACTGGGTTTGCATAATCTTTCTGAATTCTTGGCAACGCATGATCTCTCAATTTTGATCCATCATATTTAGTCCAGAAATAACTGCCTGTACCATTGTTCCTGTTGCCGTACCCATTGAACCACTGTTCACCAGCATCTGTGAAACAACCAGAACCAAAATGTTACAAAAAATTAAGGGCAAGACCAAATAATGAATTCTAAACAAATTTGATCAAAGATGGAAATGCCACTAGATTAACAAAAGGACTAAGCCTAGGCATTGTGGGTAACAACCAGAGGTGGAAAGTAACGAAATACATTTACTCACTGTATTGTTAGTTACTGTATTGAGTAATTTTTCTGTGTATTTTGTATTTTTTAAGTAGTTTATAAAATCGGCATTTTAAATTTTACTTGATTTTTTTTTGAGTGAAGTATTGTACTTCGCGACATCAAAAATCCCATCCGTAACTTGAGTAAAAAAAAAAGTTAAGACTAACGAAAACAGAAAGGGAGAGAAAAAAAAAGAATTGACGTCCTAAACCACTAGCCTATGATCAGCCTAATGATCAGCATGTAGCCTACCCTGGAAATCCAGAGTTCTCGCGAGAGCACAATTTGAATTGTGCCCGCAAGATACTATGGCCTAGCCTGGCAGGCCATCCTACATCATTGAAATGTATAGTCTGGCATCGAAACTGCCTACTACTTTCAAACTGCCTAGGCATGCAATAGGCCAGCGCTACGACCATATCCGTATCCGGTCGGCAAAACGGCAAATACATCCTTCTTCGAAAGGAAGGACTTAAGTGCATTGTGTTGCTCAACTTTCAAAGAAAAGCACAAGTCCAACTTCTCCAAAGTTGACGCCAACGCCGATTCAAACAACCGCTCTTCGTTCGCCATAGCCACCTTCCTTGTTGTTCACCGTCGCTTGGGACTGTCGTTATCCTGTTAAGCCCGCCTTTAAGACTCTCTAACAAAATAGAGCGCTGTGATTGAATAACATCCACGGTGTTGGCCAATAGAAATCCCTATGGTTTGATACTAGACGTACAGGCTGAGCAAATTAATTTGCCGCTGCTAGGGTGCGTCTAGATTTCTAGGCCAACTCTGGCCACGAGCAATGATCCAAATTTCTTCTATCGCTCGAGCGAGAGGGACCAATCAAATCGGTGTAGGCGGGACAAAGGCGAGCTACACTGATGACTGACACTGATGAATTGTTGTGATTGGTCGTAGCGTTATCCAACTGCGTGCAGTGGTGCCGCCCCTCGAATTGGGCCATTTTCATTACTCGTGGCCAGACCCTTAATCTGAAAGATTCCAGGGTCTGGTTTACCAGGCTACATGTAGCCTACAACAGGACATGAATCAAGCTGACACCATGCAGTCTTTCTGAAAGTGATGGAGATGGATCACGACATGCATTAGATTAGCCTAACCTATGAAAGTGTATTTTCCGCTATTCCAATGGGTTGTCTCAGTTCGTTTTAGCACCAATGATTGCGGAGATATTCAAGCAAACACCATGGGATTTCGTGTTTTGACGTTTGTGCTCACCTTTCTTTGGAAAGAAGTTTATTAGCAGTTGTTTCCCCTCATTTTGAAGTCTCTCTTTCCTGTTTTGGCCTTTGTTTTTAGTAATCTGACTTGGCTTTCTTGGAGAAAGACATTGCACCAGCAGCACAACAATTAGCGCTCCACTACTAGCGATGCTCAACTAAATAAACAAAAGATAGACTACCTTATGAATCGTGCAGGCGGACTAAACCATTTAGCTCTTTAGCAAGGGAGAGTGAGAGCGACCTTAGACAGTTTTTACTATGTTTTGTATACAAAATCCAGTCAGTCAAACTTACCTGAATATTTTAACTTCCAAATTAAATGTAAAAATTTCGTCTGACATTCATTTTTACATTTAATTTGGAAGTTAAAATATTCAGGTAAAATAAATATATGGTGGAAATAAGTATTGAATTCTAAACAGATTCCAGGGGCTTGTGAATCCTGATCTTTTTTTTTCAGTAATTAGCCTCAACGTCCAGTGAGTCTATTCAGAAATTTTTTTCACCACACATTATATTAACACACATATGAAAAAAATAACAAGTTTCATTGATAAACATAAGAGTTTTGTGTATTAAAGTGGAATGACACAGGAGATAAAAAAAAAGTATTGAACCTTGCCTTAGTGCCTACTGTTCAATACTTTTTCCCTGTGAAATTCCTTCAATACTTTGTGGAAAATGCCTTTGTTTGTAAAGACAGCTTCAAGACATTTACTGTATGACTCTGCAACTCAAAACTTATTAGTCTGTTCACTGCAAAGTATCAGGTGTGATTTTGGTCCATTATTCTAAACAGATTCCAGGGGTCCCTGGTTTGGGCACTTATTATCGTGCATCTATTTTCGCAGAAATGCGTAAGCGTAAGTCAAGTCAAGTCAAGTCAAGTTTATTTATATAGCACATTTCATACACAGAGGTCATTCAATGTGCTTTACATAAACAAAACCAAACGATAATAACAAATAAAAGCATAGAAGGGCAATATAGTCAAAGAATAGTTAAAAGGTAAAGATCATAATAAAAAGAAAACATAAAACACAAGGTAAAAATCATTTAAAAATAAAGAATAATTAGTAAGCAAAAACAAAGGCAAAAGTAGTAAAAAAAGTAATAAAAAGACAAAGTAGAATAAGTATCGAGGCAGATTCAGAATTTGTAACTTCGGCACTGTTAGCAGAAAGCGCCTGAGAACAGTTTGGTCTTAAGTCTAGATTTAAAACTGGCTACAGTTGGGGCCTTTTAATGTCATCCTAAAGTTGGTTCCACAGCTGAGCCGCATAGCAGCTAAAAAAGCTGCTTCACCATGTTTAGTTCTAACTGTAGGTTTTACTAGCAGGTTTTTCACCTGGGACCTGAGAGGACGAGAAGGTGTGTACTGCTGAAGCATGTCTGACAAGTATTTAGGTCCTGCTCCATTTACTGATTTATAAACAAGCAATAGTGCTTTAAAGTCAATTCTGTGACTTACTGGAAGCCAGTGCAAGGACTTAAGAATTGGAGTAATGTGGTCAGTTCTTTTAGTTTTTGTTAGAGTCCTAGCTGCTGCATTTTGTATCACCTGAAGCTGTTTAATAGTCTTTTAGGAAGGCCTGTGAACAGTCCATTGCAGTAATCAACCCTGCTGGAGATAAATGCATGAATGAGTTTTTCTAAGTCATGTTTTGACATCAGCCCTCTGAGTTTGACAATATTTTTGAGGTGGTAAAAAGCTGATTTAGTTATCGCTTTCATGTGGCTGTTGAAATTTAGATCACTGTCAATTAATACACCAAGGTTTTTAACAGTATCCTTTGCCTTCAACCCTTTTGTGTCAAGGAGAGTGGCAACCCTAAGTCTTTCCTCATTTTACCAAATATAATTACTTCAGTTTTTCTTTGTTCAGCTGAAGAAAATTTTGAGACATCCAGGTGTTGATTTGTTCTATACACTGACACAGATTCAAGAGGACCATAGTTGTTTGGTGATAGAGCTAAGTAAATTTGTGTGTCATCTGCATAGCTATGATATGAAATCAAATTATTTTGAATGATTTGTCCAAGTGGGAGCATATAGAGGTTGAATAATAGTGGCCCCAAGATCGACCCTGGGGAACACCACAGGTCAAGGACGTTGGTGTTGAGGTACAGTTTCGATGGCAACAAAGAAGCTCCTTTCTTGTAGATATGATTTTAGCCAGCTGATAACTATGCCTGTAAATCCAACCCAGTGTTCTAGTCTGTGTAGTAAAATATTGTGATCAACAGTGTCAAATGCTGCACTAAGGTCCAGTAGCACTAGGACTGATGTTTTACCTGAATCTGTGTTGAGGCGTATGTCATTGGAAACTTTAATGAGAGCTGTTTCAGTGCTGTGATTTGCCCGAAAACCAGACTGAAAGTAATCAAAATACCCATTTGATGTTAGGAAGGTGGTTAATTGATTAAAGACTACTTTTAAGTAGTAAGTAAGGCTTCACGCACCAATCTTGCTCCAGCAGCGAGATCACAACAGATGATTGGCACAATGTCTTCACAGCACACCACATGATTGGCTCAACGTGTTCACATGTCAACGTTTTGCCGTGGAAGGGTTGTGATGTGTAGACAACTGCCATATTGGCGTTACAAACTAACCCCATGCATTACTGTGGAGGATTTTTTGAGTGCTGCATCTCCTCATTAGAAAGTCTCTGGTAAAACTGGTTGTTCTGGTACCCACCCCCCCAAAAAAAAGTAACTTTTACTTAAAGTACATTTTAAATTAACTACTTTTTACTTTTACTTGAGTACATTTTCAGATCGGCATTTTAAAATATTACTCAAGTACAAGTTATCAAGGTATTGGTACTTTTACTTGAGTACAATATTTTCATACTTTTTCCACCTCTGGTAACAACTAACATTCATTCTAGTGCTTGGGATAAGGTGGGTCATTCTACAGAAACGGTGGAATTTGGGTGATGAAAATCCTGAAAATTTTATTTCTTTAAACATACCCAAAACTTTTTTTAATAGCATTAATTAACTTGTAAAATTGATGAATCCACAAAAAGTAGAGCTTAATTCATTTATATCATTTTTTGTATTATTTTCTAATTAGGCTACCGATCAGAAAGTAACACCAATGACGGTAACACCAATGACAATTGAAAAAAAAAAAAAAAAAAAATTTTTTTACAAAAATGGCTGCCATGTGACAGACCTCGTTATCAGAAATATAAAAATCACTTAATTATTAAACATAAAATATTATTTTTTTCACACCCACACAGCTGTAAAATGAGTAACACCAATGACATATTTAAAAGCCACGCTTAAAATTCTAAAACAAATGATATTTTAAACAAATGAAGTAAGGCATCTCACAAACATGCATTTGTCCACTGCACTTCAATTGACCTCTTGACCCAAGAGAAACTTCTGTGCATTATGTCAAAATAAAAGTTGTGTAGAGTAACACCAATGAGGGAATTTTGTGGGACAAAAAAATATTTAATATTATTTACATTTATATATGTTTTTACCATTTCAGTGTTCTATTGATTTTATGCTGTGTGTGTTAAATGTAAGTGAAATTTCATTTAAGAAAATAATATTTTTAAATGAAAAGTACACAGCTCAACTTCCATTTTCAGGACCAGCCATTTTTTTAAAAAATGTTAAAAATAATAAAGAGAAGATTAAATAATTTAACTCTTTATCATCCCAAGGACAGTATGTGATTATTGGGTCAAATGAAATGATTTAAGGGTCTGCAAAAGGAAGGGACTAGCATTTTCACCTTTTTTGTAGAATGACCCAGTTAGTGGATGTTCCACAGGTAGCCTGCAGAGGCATCAACAACATTATAGAAAACAATAAGTTAAATTCATCTCGATTTTAGCAGGCGCTCTGAAATCACCGTTTCTCTCGGTTAATTATTGAGCAAAATGTCATAACATAGACTAGTATTGGCTGCAGTCTTAAGTCTCAGCAAATAGATAGCCTAGTCCGTTGACTAGTTCGGTTAGTTCCTCACACTTTTTTGCAAGGTAGGCCCTACGTGAAAGGAGTCTAAATAAACCAAAAAAAGACTCACCTCTCCCTCCAACCCACTCCATGGCTTGTCATGACCTGCCTGCGGCGAGTTTCCGCCATTGCTTTAATTTGTAATTCGTTTAAATCTATCCAATCAGGTCGTTTCATATTCTGACGTGATAAGCAATCGCCTAATTATTGGGTCTGAGCTGGGTCTGAGTGGCGCAATGTAGTCAGCTGTCAGCCATCAGGACGACATCTAGGCGTTATATGAAGTCTCATTGTGGGATGGTGATATGACAAACACAATGTAGGATACCCTACAGGGGAAACAAAAACAAATATTTTATGTCCATCTAGGCAAATTGTGTAGGCTAATTTGGCAGGCTCTGGGCTATGAGATCGTAGACGGTTGTTGATCCGTGTAAGTTTTGGCCTTGTTTTATTGTAGGCCTATAACAAAACATTAATGACAGACCATGTCTGTGTGAACTGATGAGTTCAGCGCAGTTTAGGGTAGGGTAGGCTAACTACAATCTGACCATTATCAGGCAGGATTGACGCACTGTAGGGTGATAGGAATCAGTTTCGTGACTGAAAGAGGAGATTAATTTCAGATCGATCCAGCTGCGCCGGTTCAAAACCAGTATTCGGATGTCTGTTACAAACACGCCCACCTATGTATGTTGTAGATGTTTAACCCGGAAGTGCTTGAAGATCCAGCGTAGTTTACTTTGTGCGGTAAGACGGTGTATTTTTTCGCTATTCGTTAAGATATTACATCAAAATCGATTAACTTGTTTGCCGAAAAGAATTGTGCTTTTGGAGGACTATGCAATAATACGTCTAGTTTTATTACGAGAATAGCGTTATGCTAAAGCTCAGTAGGCTATGCTCAAGCATTTCATATGATCAAGGGCCCAAACAGTCGCGACGTTACGTCCCTTCTCGCTAACCTTCGAACCGGTCATGTGTGGACCGTCTAGCAAAATCCTATAGATTACGGAATCATTTCAACAAGTTGCTACATTGTAGGTTTACTGTATATTCCATCGGAGTGATCCATTGTAATGAGCACGTACCCTGCGCATTGTAACTTTGTCGCCATAGTATTGTTTATTCACCTGTAGAAATGGGTAACACGCGAGATCGAAACTAGGCACACACACAAGTGGTTGGTGTTTGTTATCATATTGGATCCATATTAGGCCTACACTTAGTAGTATACATTCTGCGTGTTCCACTTTAACAGTCAGATATTCAGAGTGAAGCTTACAGAAAGTGTTAAAGGTCTAAGGATTATTGATAAAAACAACAGTTGTCGCCGTTCGTAGCGAAAGAGTAGCATGCTATAATAGCCTACATTTTGTAAGGAAGGCTATGAAATCTGCAGTCAAAATACAAATTAAGCTAATTATGTAGGCAACTTGCCGCTCCTTGTCAACTATTTGTGAATTCCTGTCCAGCGCCAAATGAAGGGGCCACAATTAAAGTTCTCCCAATAGGCTACTAAACCCTTTCATGTGAAAGTAAAGTGGAAATGAGTGTTTTTTTTTTTTTATTTTTTTTATTTATTTATTTTTTTACTATAAATGGGCATTGGGGAATGTATGTTTTTTGCTGTCCCTTTAAAGAGTTGTTGACCTATGGTGAAAGAGTAATTGAATAAATGCCCATGTGGAAAGGAGTTAGAGTCTAGTCATTTGTTTATTTCTTTGATGCCTAGGTTCTAATCCTGTTGTCTGCAATGTGATTTATAAAGTTTGTTTATGATGCTTGGCAGTATGTAGATTGGTACTGTTAAAGGTACTGTCAGGGATTTTGCAGGAAGTCATGTTTGTTTGTTAAAAAGGAAAAGGAAGTTCCTATGCACAGCCTTCCAGGTGCTGGTGAGGTGCAGTCGTCAATAAGATTAAAAAAAAGTGAAGGATCACCACACACTGTGAGTGTGCGGTGATCCTTCACTTTTTTGAATCATGTTTGTTTGTGTTTAAATTAATTAGTTTTTGTGCTCACCCATTTCCTTACCGAGAGAAATTGACACCCATGCAGGGTTTGTTTTTATTTGGGGGACAGGCTGCCCCCACTTTGTTGCCAGTTTTCAGAGCCTGGGCTGCCTACAGAGACTGGGTGCCTTTTACAGTGTATGCCTACTCACGGAATGAGCAGCTAGCGGTTGTGAGGAGATGATTTCTGAATGTGAACACAAATGTTATGCGCGTAAAATCCCTGACTGTACCTTTAAGTGTGGTGATTCAAAACGTTTTGTGATTGTTTTGTGTTGATCCTTCACAGACTGCACATTTTGTGCATGATCATGAATAAAAGAAAGTCAAGAACACAGACTGAGGCAAAAGCCAGCAAAAATATCAGATTAACAGAGAAGTGTTCAGTGCAGGATGAAGATTTTGAGGATGGAGAAAGTCTGGAGGACCATCCATTCTCCACTTCGGTATGGCTGCCTGCATGGTTACTAACATACTGTGCAATTGGAATGTATTGAAGATTTCAAGGAAGTTAGTTCAATCTAGTATTTGCTTATCCTTGATTGTAGAGTTTGGGAGATATTGGTGTCATTGAGAGCATTACACTGAAGAACTTCATGTGTCATCAAAACCTCGGTCCATTCCAGTTTGGCCAGAACGTAAATTTTATCGTTGGAAATAATGGCAGTAAGTGTTCAGAGTGGTTCCAATAATTCCATACATTTGTGAGACCATGAACAACAGTCATAAAAGTCACACATCCTTGAAAGTACAAAAACTTATGAGCTGTTCTCTAATCTTGACCTGTTGTTTCAGGTGGGAAAAGTGCAATCCTCACTGCCCTTATCGTTGGTCTTGGGGGGAAAGCCACCATGACAAATCGGGGTGTTTCACTGAAAGGATTTGTTAAAAATGGAGAGGGGTTGGTATCATTCACTGCACATGTGTTGGTTTTTTGACATCTTGTTTAGCAGTTTGAAATGGCAAGGCTATCTATACAAGACAATATTGTATAAAGCATTTTCATACACCTCTACGATGTAGTTGGGGTTTATCATTTGTTTTTGTTTTTTATATGATTTTAAACAGTGAAAGGTCAAATCAGTAGGGCCATTATTATTGTCTGTAACTATGTCTCCATACTAACTGGACTGGTGTTCACATGATTTGTCCAGCCATGCAGATGTTACTGTGAAGCTACGTAACAGAGGCTCAGATGCTTATAAGGGAGACGTATATGGAGACTGCATCATTGTGGAACAGCGCATCACCAATGATGGGTGCAGGCTGTGTAAGATAAAGAGTAAAGCAGGTATGTGAGGATGTCTAATTTGTTTCTGAAATGTTGCATTTCATGCCAACACAAAACGCTTAAGCCCTGACACATAATGTTTGTCTGTGTTTGTTTTTAGGACAAATTGTCTCCAACAAGAAGGAGGAGTTGATGTCTATTTTAGATCATTTTAACATCCAGGTGTGGCATGGGGTCTCATTTTTCTCTGCATGAATTATGTGATGATCACAGCCCATTTTTAAACTGATCCTGACATTTTTTCAGGTGGATAATCCAGTCTCAATACTGAACCAAGAGATGAGTAAGCAATTCCTCCACTCAAAAAGTGAAGCAGATAAGTACAAGGTGATGGTCCTAACTTTTAGAAAAGTGTCAGGTTTTCTTTCCCATAAGTCTTTGTGGTGGACAGTGAAGGCTTATAGGACACTGTTGTTTCCTTTGAAGTTCTTCATGAAGGCAACACTGTTGGAGCAGATGAGGAGGGATTATATTCACATCAAGCAGACTGAGGATGTGACGCGGGACCAGGTGGAGCGGCAGGAGGAGGTAGGAGAAAAGGATGAGGAGGATGAGGATGAGTGAGAGGCAAAGTGGAGTACAATGAGGCTGTTTTACACACAAACTGTCTCTCCATTTCTCTCATGCTCTCTCTCTTTCTCTCTCTCGCTCTCACTCGCACACACGCACGCACGCACATAGGCATACCCACATATAATATTTTTAAACTGTTGCCAGTTTCAAATCTAGACTCAGGATCTAACTGCTCTCAGATGCTTTCTGCTAACTGATCAAACTTTAACTGACTTTAAACTAGTTTTTAAGCTATTGCTCTTTTGTGCTTTTATGTACTATTATTTACTCCTCTTCTATTATTGATTGTCCAGTTTTGTGCGATGATGAACCATAGTCAGGCCATGATTTTGATCAGTTGTGTGGGCCGCTAAACTGTCCTAGAATCATTTTCAGATTGTTCTGTTTTACTTTGTGCAGTTTGTGGAGTACATTTGAAGGATGAAAATGACTCACTCGCTTATAGGATTTGCATCACTTTGCATTGTTTTTGCATTATTTTTTGAAGTGTCTGAAAGACCTCAAGCAAGACTATATGCTTAAGAAAGAGAGATATGAGAGTTTGGCATCCCTCGACGAAATTAAAAAGACCCTGGAGGGGCTGCAGAGGAAGATGGCCTGGTGTCTGGTGGGTTTGACAAAAAAATATCTTTAATTCCTGGCACCTCAGTGCAACTACACCAAAATAACAGTCCCTGTTTGTTACTGTTCCTACTGTTTAGGTCAGAGAGAAAGAGTGGCAGATTGATCAGCTGAAGGAACAGATTGAGAAAGAGGAGAGTAATGGTAAATTCGAGGAGAAGCTTGTCCTTTGCCAGGTATGTGTGACTTGATTTGCTTGTGGTGGTGACTGCAAACTGGTTCCTCAAACAGAGGATGCTTTAAACAGAGGATGCGTGGTTCTTAACTGGTCTGGCTTTGGGACCCACAATTTCACATGTCCATGAAGTTGCGGCCCATATATTTAGCCGTTCAAGCCAACGGATACGGCGAGCTACATGGTGAGACACGCAAAGCGCCTGTAGGCAGACCGGAACTTGTTTTTAGTTTTTTGGTGTGTGTGTGTGTGTGTGTGTGTGTGTGGTACATGGTAAGACACGCAAAGCGCCTGTAGGCCGACCGGAACTTTTACATTTGTGAAGCCTTCAACTCCTGATGTCACTTTTCAAAAGACTCGGCAGGTTTGTTTTTGACAGGGTGCTTAGTTTCCATGTGGCATTTTAGTTTTGATGGTTTCATGCTCTCATGTGCCACCAATACACTGCACACCACACACACACACACACATACACTGCACACCACAGACACATACACACACACACATACACTGCACACACACACACACACACACACACACACACTGCACGCCACACACTGGGTTTCTGTCCCATTTTGACCCATCCCATTAGATCTGAAAGGTCTGATATCAGATCTGATAAGGTAGCATTTGAAATATGGGGCTGGGGAACACAAGCTCCGCGACCCACCCTGAACAGTTCCGCAACCCACTTTTGGGTCCCGACCCACCAGTTAAGAAACACTGCTTTAAAGAACACAGCACACTATGATTTCAACTGCATTTATGATTTGCATATCTGTTTGACCCAGCCCTGAACAAGGAGTCTGAGTAGTCTCAGAATGTCAACAACCTTGTCTGCCGTGTATACAGTACTAAGCAAGGAAGGAGTTGTCTGAGGGGATAAAAAATAAATTATGGTCTTTACCTTTAACATGCTTTTCTATTAGAACGTCTCCAAGCATTTTGATGCTCCACTGGCTACAGTTGCACATTTTCTTAACAAGTTTAATGTCCATGGGACTGCACCTTACTAATGTGCAGAAGTCTCATTCAGAACTACAGAAAGCTTTTGTTGGAAGTGATTGCCTCTAAAGGCAATTATTAGGTGAAGATTACCATTATTTTTGTCAATGCTATTTTAATTTCTTTGATTTAAAATGTTCTGTTGAATGAAGAGTTATGAGGAATCTAATTTGCATTACACATTGAATAAACCATGACTGATTCCAATTACTTTGGTCAGTTTTGAATGATTTCAAAGAAAAATTGTGGGGTTTTCTTTTTTTTTCTTGGAATAGTACCAACAGTTTCAGCCGCGACTGTATGAGTCCTGTGAGTAGGGCATTTAGATTTTTATCTAAGGCTCTTACTTCACAAATCATTCCTAAAACCACCAATTAAAATGCCACCTAATTTCCCAGTTTTGATAAATGTAGTTTGTGCTTTCAATATATTTGCTAGTTGACTACTTATAACTTTAAATTAAGTTGATACCTGTTTCTTACTCTCCAGTCCAAAGTCACCCAAGCTACAAAGAAGGTCAGTGATATCCAACAGAAGCTGGAGAAGGTACGTGAGGAGGAGCAGTCCCTGGCTGAGGAGAGCCACAAGCTGAAGGAGGAGCTGAAGGTCAAAAGTAAAGACCAGAAAGGTCAAGAGGTAAGCAGCCCTTCTCCAACTACACTTGGGTTACACACATTGTGTTTCCGTCAGTCCTTGTAAAAGTCTGTGATGGGAAGAAAATAACACGGAACACTTGATATGTTTAAGACTCATAAAGTCAGACCAATGTAAACACTCAGGTGAGTTGAAAAGTTCTGGATGGAAGTTCAGAATACAGTACACACTCAGGGCCGAGAGTGAAGTGGTACAAACTACGGCTAGATCACAAGCTTCTTTCTAATCCTTTAACATTTTGATAAACTCTGCAATAACATGTTAATAGACAATGTAATAATTTGAGTGTAAGTAAAGTTAGAATATATTTGCATTTTCCAGGTTGTGTACTTTCGAGCAGAAAATAAACTCAAGCAATTGGAAAAAGAGCAGTGCCTTCTCTCAGAGAGAATACACAAAATCAGACATCAGTAAGTAACCTTTTCCGAAAGCCACATGTTGATTATGTTTTGATGCACATTTTGGTTTAGTTGGATAAGATTTGTGCGATGGTGCAACTTTTTTTTTTTATCATGATCTGATTCTGGCTGATCATTTCTCTGTTATCTAGTTAGTTATGATGCATAACACAATAGCTAGAAAATCCTAAATCAGTGTGATTGTGTAATTAAGTGCCTGTCTCATTTCTGTGAGCAGTGAAAGTCAGAATCAGGAAGTTGAACGCATCAAACGCCTAAAGAAGATGGCTGCCCTGAAGAAGCAGCTGGAAAAACACGAAGCCCAATCAGTCGCACTGAATCAAGAGATAAAGGATAAGCAACAAGCTCTCTTCAAAGGAAGAGAGGAGTATGACAAGCTCAGGTGATTACATTTTGCTGTAATACCAGACAAGCATTTGCATTAAAGTGCTCATTCACAAGGCTGGATGGTACAAGCAAGCGTGGAGGGATTCTTAATTTGGCCATTTTCACTTAGACAATAAGACAGTTGCCTGGTTAGATTACAAAACTTTTCATGTGTGTTTCAACTTGTATAGTAACTGTGTACAAGCCTACTTTATGTTAAGTCTTGCACAACTTCAGCTTTGAATGTGACTAATGCTGCAGAGTTGAGTGGTTATCAAGATCTCTAAAATTCCCCCAGAATGTAATTTTTTGTTTCTTAAAAAGCTTTTAAATTTTACTGATACTGCTCAAGTTTTGGCAAAGTTTACACTGTTTAAGATATTACCACATTACCATAACGTACCATATTTACTGACAGTAATGTGGGAAAGGCCTTATAGCTATCATTTTGACCATGTGAATGTTGGATGGAAATACATTGTGCATCTCCGTCCTTAATGTGCCATGCCAGTGCCATGCCAGTAGTCTCATGTATTAGATCATAAACCTCTTTTTGTTCCACGGTTTGTTTTCTGACAGCATGGAGGAGAAGAATATTAAGGTGGCCTTGGAAGCCAAACTGAAGAGGAAGAACCAGCTGCTGGCCAGCAGGTCCAACAGGCTTAGGATGTTTGGGGAGCGAATGCCAGAGTTGATAGAGTCTATCAACAAGGCACATGCCCAGGGACGCTTCACACACAAACCTCTTGGGCCCATAGGTAAGACCACGTCTACAGATTTCACTGAAATACTGCCATTTTCTGTTGTTGTTTTATTCAATATATTACCTCATTTATTATTGTAGGTTACTCCAATAAATAATGTAGATGATTAAAGGCCCTAATGCAGCTAGGACTAATGAACAAATGTTTACTCTAAATTAATGTTTTTTATAGATTCTAATAGAATGTTGTTATTATAATGTTGATTATTGTTATTGTAATGTAGTTTTAAGAGGTTTTGGATTAAAGCACCTGTTGTATCATAACCATAGCCATAACCAAATGTGTTGAGCAGTAGTCCTTAAACTGTTTGTGGTGGTCATTGTGTCACAAGGGGCCTGCATCACCCTGAAAGACCCCAGTTTGGCCGTTGCGGTGGAAAGCTGCTTACGTAATTTCATGAAGACGTTCTGCTGTGACAACTTCAAAGATGAAAGGGTCTTGGAGGAGCTCATGGCCTCACACTTCCCCCGGTACAGTCGACCGCAAATTATTGTGTGCCCCTACTCGGACAAAGTTTACAACGTCCAGGGCAGGTAAGAGTGCCCTCTAGGGGCAGAACTCGGAACTTTCAGCACAGTTCATATTCCTTCACTGACTGGATATCATGAGTACATTCACAGTGCTGTCACATAAAGTGAGTTAGGTTTAAATGTATACTTTATACTGTATACTACAATAGGATTGATGTTTTTAAAATGTGTGTATGATCCTGGTACCAGAGGAGTGAAGCACTCAGAGTTTCCATCTGTCCTTGATACGCTAAACTGCTCCAACCCTGTGATCACCAACTGCTTGATAGATATGAGGGGGATTGAGTGCATCCTTGTCATCAAAGTGAGTCCTTCTGCATATATACTTCACAGCTGCATTTATGTTGCATTTCATATAATTTCATAAATCATATCAGCCGTATTACTCACATATAACAGTGAGTATACTGTAGTACACATATGTCTTATCTTACAACTCTGGCCTGTTGCAATACAAGAAAACGTACCTATTTAACTGTTAACTATTGATAATGGTTCTCTTGTAATCGACTAAAAGTACTCACGTATGTGTCCTTAATTGTCAGTTTTAATAATTAATTGCTAAACCCATCAGTATATGCTTTGGCATGGTACAAGTATCAATGGTGTTTGTGTGTGTGCCGAAGGATAAAGTCACGGCCAGGAAAGTAATGCAGCAGGGCAGGCCACCTCGTAACTGCCGCGAGGCCTTCACTGCGGAGGGAGACCAAATCTACACCAACCGCATCTACGTCCCAGAAAGGGAGGTGCTTGTCAAGTACCTGGGAGGAGACCCCGAGGCAGAAATTCGGTAAGTGCAATTATCACACACGTGTTTTTGACACAGATCACAGCTGTAATTGTACTGTTTTAATTTAAATTTAATTTGTTATTAATTCTTAGTGATTAATGTTCCACTGATGTTATTCATAGCTTTGCACAGAATGAATGCTTGTAATAACGGGCCTGTGTTTTAATGAGAACCTTGTCTATTTATAGCGTTCAGGTTGTAGGGTTGGCCTTATTAATCTACCTCAGAAGAGACCTGTTTTTCTGTGTACTGTGTCTCTTTGGTAGATAAAAATGAATCTCATATGAGGGATGAGAGAGGATGCATTGGTTTCAAAATTGAAAGTTGTAGTGGTAAACCGTTGTAGCCTGCAAACAAAGAAAATACAGTCGAAAGAATGTGTACATTTATACAGCAAAGGTAAAGGAAACATTGTTTCCTGACTGACACTGTGGTTTATTATCAGTTTGCAAAGATTATGTGAAGTGGGAGGTGCTGTGTAACTGTCCACTCCCATGCAGCTTGAGATGGTTGAAGGTCGTCTTGGGGTCAGTGTCCTACTTGGCTTTTAAAGCTGGTTTGTTTGGTCTCAAGTTGTACAGCATGGAAAAAGCTTTTGGAATCTTTAATGACTTCAATGATTCTTGTCATTACCCATGAGCCCTGTGGTCCTGTAGCTACAGCTACAACGTCTCCCACATACACATTCTGATATATATGGGACCACTTCTGTCTTTCCTGCAAGAGTGGAAGATACTCCCATGTCCCAGGATCACTTGTTGCTGCTGCCTCCTGACATATAGATCATCCGTTCCAAATAACCCTGGTGGTAGTACTGGTTGGAGTTTGAGCTGGAGAAAGTGAAGTGGGCATCAGTGGTTCAAAGTCATTGGGGTCATTTAAAAACAGGGCTTCTGTCCAAAATAGATTCTTCTTTACACATCAGTGTGAAAAGACTCCATCATCCAAAGGTTGTTGGTTTGAGACAGACAAGAAATTGTTTTGCTACTCACCCATCCTTGATGCACCAGCCACCCAGCCACCATTTGCCCTGAGCACAGACCTCAGCAATGTTTGACTCAGTTATTCAGTCTCAAGAGATCTTAGAGGTAGAGAGTCTCATTGAATACTACTGCCGAAAATTCAACAGAGAAGAATGCAACCACCACAAGCCAACTGTTAGCTGTTGCGTAGGCCATCTGCCATTTCAGCAAAAACTGCAATTCCTGTGCGTAGCGTCTCTACTAGTATGTATTCAATACAATCAACATGCTAAAACTACTTATGCAGCAGTCAGTCACATAAACTCTTTCCTCATGGGTGAAAGATAATGATGTTCTCTACCCAGTGTGTCATGTTTATGAAGGTCCATAGCTATTCCTCTTCTTTCGTGGCCCACTGTGGGTCTCTTGCATTATCACTAATCTTGCATAGATCACTAATGATTTTTCATGCTTTATGTTGCCTGTGACACAGAGAGATGCACAGAAGCTACAAAAAAGCTTAATTTGTGAAGAATTAGAGTGTGGATTTAGAGTATTATTTGGTTGTTTTATCAGTTTAGTTTACATTTATAATTTTGTGTGTAGATGGATGATGAATTTTAGAAAACACTCTTGTATTTGTCTACTTTTCCATTGGGCAGCTACGACAAGTTCGTTGGGCAGAGCAAGATGTGTTTCCATTTGATTGTGTAGAATGCGGAGCTGCGTTATTGATTGTTTGTTGTTTGTTTCCTGCCTAGTGTCACAGATCAGAGCTGAGATGTGTTTTTCTGTCATGTGAGAAAGTATGATGAGTTTTGTGTAATGTCTCTGAACTTCCATCCATCCAGTATGGTGGAGTCTGAGGTGGAGAACCATCGAGCTCAGCTGTCCCGCTTCCAGCTCCACCTGAGCTCTGTCAAGCAGGACATCCAGGCCATGGAGGACAAAATGAATAGTGTCATCATCGCATGCAAGAAGAACCAGGTGAAAGGAAGAGGCAATACAGTTACAACCACACACCACAACAAAACGTACAGTAGAAACTCACTCAAAGACTCAGATGCAGACACCAAGCGTCTACAGTTTAACCACACCACCAGCAGGGACCAGAAACCACAGTCACCAGAAGCTCTCCACGGTTTACAAAAACATACTCTCTCTTCGAGGGGCAGCGTGTAGGTTTTATTGAATGTGAAATAAAATAAAAACCTGGCAGAGATCATTCTAAAGAAGTACATATCCCATTTAAAGAGTCACAGATCCATGCAGAATAAAGAAAAGTTTCATTTTCTTTGCAGGCAAGTGTCAATCAAGTGAAGGCTTCCATATCTGAACTGGAGAACATTGAGGAGTCTCAAATAGAGGACATTAGTACCCTGGTAAGCTGACCTTTCCATCACAACTCCACAGTAATTAGTTATACAAAAAACTGTTCCCTGATTTTGTTTTTCTACTGAATATCACAGGAAGAAGAAGCCCAAGAAATTCAACAAAAAATTGACTTGGAAAGAAAGAATGTGGAGGAGACCAAGTCTGAACTGGACAAGCAGGATAAAGTTCTGTTGAATGTCGATCGTAAGTTTCAAGACGTCAAGAATAAAATGGAACAGCTTACTGACTACTCTGAGCAACTGAAGGTGAGTGTATTATCTGGCGTTCTCAGTTATCTTTTTCAGATATACAACACATTAGATGTGTTGCATCTCAAAAGGGGGTTTCCTACTGTGGCCAGTCAACAACCAAGCCTATTTAACATTAGACAAAATGACACAGGATATGACAACTAACAATTGGCTGGCCGTTGGCGTCAGTCACGAACGCACTCCATGTTGTACCCAGGATCCATAATGGCCCTCTATCATAGTACTACTGCCAGTAGCCTGAATGCCCCACCAAAGAACCAAAGCAACAAAAACAAAATCACCAACAAAGCAGCCTCTGTGAGCATTTCACTGGGGTTATCAAGCTAGCACCTTCCTTCATGCAAAAGCTCATTGAATTAGGCTCAACAATAGTGTCAGCAGCATAACCAAGTAAGCACAAGTCATTGAATATCTAGCTGATCTCTTCTGTGCACACTGTAGACCTTTACATATTAACATACAAGGTTTTTGTCCTGTTTTGATCGTCCTGAAGGTGTAGCCTGTTCACTCAGAGATTCTTCATCTCTCTAATAGTGTTGCAGCTAACGATTATTGTCATCGTCGATTAATCTGTCGATTATTTTCTTGATGAATTGAGTAATTGTTTCAGCAATACAATGCCAAAAAAAGTAAAACAATGTTAATGAGTGTTTCCCCAAAACCCACAAATATGTCCTCAAATGCCTTGGTTATACCACACATGTAAAATCTTCTGAATTCTGAGGTAGTTTCCTTAGAAAATGACACAAACCAGGCGATTAATTAAATAGTAGACAGTTAGTTAATTTGTGTTGCAGTAAAACATTCACAAATCCTCAGTTAAACCCTAAGAGCATCCATAAGCATAATATGGTCAGAACTACAGCATTAGAGTGAACAAACCCCTTTTCATCTACCAGAACTCTGCTGAGGAAATCGGCTAACCTCCTGTTTGATGGGGATACTTCAAATTATTTATGACACCACAAGATTACTCCTTGCACAAAATGGCTGCAGCTGTGAAATGAGCGGTTTGTTTTCAAGGATGTGCTTTTTTGGATGATCAGATCATTCATATCCACCAGATGCATAAAGACTGCTGACTGATGTATAAAATTATCTGTTTGTGTTTGAAGCATATTCCTATCTATCTAGTTGTGCATATCACTTTACTGAAACTTGTGGATTGTTGGAATGAATGGGATGAAGTAACATGTCTCAGAAGGATATCTTGTGTACTCTTTAGGAAGATCAAGTGAAGGGGGAGTCAGAGTGCAGCAAGCTGGATCAGACCCTGAAGATCCTGGAGAAGAAAGCCAGGGTCCACGAAGAAAATATCCAGACCATGAAGAATGAGCTCACTGCCAAAGAAGAGGAGATTCAGGTACAGCTTTAAATTCCAACTGTTTGCAGTCAGTGTAAGCTTTTCACCCCCCCAGTAATGATTGGTCAGTCATCTCTTGTCAGACATAGATACCATGTAAGCTATGCTAAGCTAACCAGTGATGTGTGATTGGAAGCGAATCCCAATGAATGTCATTCTAATTAACGGCATCCCTGGTCCATTAGAATGGTGCAAACCAAGGTCCGTTATTGAGTCATACCTTGCTTCTTGTGCTTTGGAATTCAGGAATACATAGAGAAGGCCAAAGAAATCAGCCCAGAGCGGCAAACGGTAGACCGGAGCACAAAAAGTCTCGACACAGAGATCACACGCCTGCGACAGAAAATCACCGCGCAGGAGCGTAGCCATGGAGACAAGGAGAAAGTAATCAGGTAAGTGGTCAGGTGCAGTTGGTTCATCTGTGACAAGATATGTGATAACCCATTGATTTCTCTCCATCCATTTCAAATCTCTGCATCTCTCAATATGACTCATAGCAAGCAAACAGTTTATGTCATAATTTAAATAGATACCAAATAGAGACGATCTTATCTCAGCCGAACACACACATATCTTATCTATGTTTTTCTCTTCAGAAATTATGCTGAAGCTCATGAAAATTACAAGAGTAAATCCAGCCAGCTCAGGGATTTGAAGAAGTTCATTGATCGCCTGGATAACATCATGACCGACAGACAAGCTCGTTACAAAACTCTTCGAAGGTATGACTTTTACAAAAAAAAGACTGTCAATATGAGTGCACCATGTAGAGACCACTTTGCAGACCATGTTTATGCATGACATCTATACCAACTATACGCTCATAGAAAAATTCCCTTTTAAAGTTGCATGAGTAACTTTTGAATATGGCATACTCAGGGTTGTGTTCTTGTTGCAGGTCACTCTCTGTGAGGTGCAAGCTGTATTTCAACAACTTCCTCATAAAACTGCAATGCTGTGGCTCCATGAAATTTGACCACAACAACGAAACCCTCTCAATATCAGTATGTTTCTCTGTAATCTCTTTTACTTTACTAGCCCAAGCAGTTATGGAAATACTAATGTCGCCTGTAATAATAGATAACAGTTGATTTTCATGTAAATAGCTGATGTAGGATGATTAGTTATTAACAGATTTTTAACACTGTATCGCTCTCTCTCTCTCTCTCTCTCTCTCTGTGTGTGTGTGTGTGTGTGCATGTGTGTGCGCGGCTGACAGGTGAAACCCCCAGGTCAGGAGAATGACAGTGTGAGTGACATGCGGTCTCTGTCAGGTGGGGAGCGCTCCTTCTCCACCGTCTGCTTCATCCTGTCGCTCTGGGAGATCACGGAGTCGCCCTTCCGCTGTCTGGACGAGTTCGATGTCTACATGGTGAGCCACTCCAGAGAGGTCACTTGGGCAAGAGCTCGGCCTGTCCTGATCCGCAGTTGATGAGTTATCCAGTACTTTTGTACATGGAGTTTTTTCATTTGTCTAAATCAATACAACCCAACAACAATTTGACTGATATCAAGTTAAAAAAATATAAATATATTTCTGTAAATTCTTCAAAAAAGAACTTTGCATCTGAACCCTTCATATGGAACAGCAAGAAAGGACTGAAGGGGATTTCAGTTTCAGTTTTCATTCCTTCCTGGGTAATAGTCAGTTAGCTTTCAGTGCTATCCGGCCTTATCTGATAGAAATGTCTTAGTTCCTGTGTGGTGGCAGACAGGTTTATCTGACATGCGTACAGAGAGTTACAGATGAACTGAGCGTGCTCAGACCTGCTCCATTTCATGCTTGAGTTGGTAGACTGGAGCACACTCTTGTGGTTACAACTTGTGGAGCTACACCTCTGCAATTTGTGTGTGTGTGTGGATATGAATATGTTCCATGTGTTGAGTTTATATCTAAGACATTATTTTTTCTGGATGTTTCAATGAAGGATATGCACAATCGCCGAATCTCACTGGACCTGCTTCTAGAACTTTCTGAGCGTCAGCATCTGCGCCAGTTCATCTTCATTACACCCCAAACCACCAGGTAAACATCAGCATCAATAGCCTCCATTACACCCCAAACCACCAGGTAAACATCAGCATCAATAGCCTCTATTGAGGCCAAGACCAACTGATCAGTTATAACTGATCATCTTCCACTTCATAAACCGCTAAACATTTGATAGCCAGATATTTTATTCGGGATTTGTATCTCCTCTGTGTCTCTCAATGTTGGCCCCTGCTGGTCAAAGTGAAAAATACGTCTTCTGATCACTTGGTGATAAATTTGTAGTGTTAAAAAAAAAACATTATTTTATGAAGCCTTCGAAGGGTCATGGGGATTTTTCCCCCCCAAGAACTGGTTTCCACACATACATGTTGTATTCCTTGGCAATACTTTTGCATTTCCTTGCAGTACTTTTGCATAACCTCCAGCACCTAGCACACAGGTATTGTGAGTGAAGTGGTAATGCAACAATACTGTTATGGATAGCAAAACTATTTTGATGTAATGCAAAGGTATTTAGAGAGAATGCAAATATGTATTATTTAAATATGGAACCCTTAGGGGTTCCATAGTATTTTCCTGGTTCAAGTGTACTGTGCTTTTATGACTAACAACCAAAGCATTGTTATCAGACAGATTACCTTGCTCAAACTCAAAATAAGGAAAGGATGCATCTCTGCATAGACTAGTGCTTATTATTTATTAACACTGTATGTAATAGTTTTTTCATATGACTGAAAGTAATGACTTGTGATAATTAATGAATGAATTTCTGTGTTATTTTCCCTTTTAGCAATCTCCCCAAAAGTGATCACATCAAAATCCACCAACTGGAGGACCCGGAGAGAGACCGCATCCAAGAGGAGGAAGCAACACCAAGGCGCCAGAGTTGAGAATGAAAGAGAATAAATGAGCATGAATACTGTTTTTATACCGCAGACAGGATGATGGGCTCTCATGTGATGGCGGAGAGGTAACACTGGCATGAGAAGCGGAAGTTGGCTGCCCAGTGGAAAACTGACCAACACAGTTGCCCATTACAGGGACATTTATCTCCAGTGCAGCTTATTTCTGTACAGGGTTTGTGTCAGGGTCTTAAGGAAATGTTAACCTTTAAAAAGACATTTTTTACTTTATTTTTATAATTGAATAATTTCTGAATAGTTTTTATTGTTAATGTATGAAGCTAGTTTTAATTTAACTGGACCAATTTTATTATTGTTTGTTTGTTTGTTTGTTTGTGTGGATATGAATATGTTCCATGTGGAGTTTATATCTAAGACATTATTTTTTCTGGATGTTTCAATGAAGGATATGCACAATCGCCGAATCTCACTGACCTGCTTCTAGAACTTTCTGAGAGCCAGCATCTCGCCAGTTCATCTTCATTACACCCCAAACCACCAGGTAAACATCAGCATCAATAGCCTCCATTACACCCCAAAACCACCAGGTAAACATCAGCATCAATAGCCTCTATTGAGGCTAAGACCAACTGATCAGTTATAACTGATCATCTTCCACTTCATAAACCGCTAAACATTTGATAGCCAGATATTTTATTCGGGATTTGTATCTCCTCTGTGTCTCTCAATGTTGGCCCCCCTGCTGGTCAAAGTGAAAAAATACGCCTTCTGATCACTTGGTGATAAATTTGTAGTGTTAAAAAAAACATTATTTTATGAAGCCTTCTGAAGGGTCATGGGGATTTTTCCCCCAAGAACTGGTTTCCACACATACATGTTGTATTCCTTGGCAATACTTTTGCATTTCCTTGCAGTACTTTTTGCATAACCTCCAGCACCTAGCACACAGGTATTGTGGGAGTGAAGTGGTAATGCAACAATACTGTTATGGATAGCAAAACTATTTTGATGTAATGCAAAGGTATTTAGAGAGAATGCAAATATGTATTATTTAAATATGGAACCCTTTAGGGGTTCCATAGTATTTTCCCTGGTTCAAGTGTACTGTGCTTTTATGACTAACAACCAAAGCATTGTTATCAGACAGATTACCTTGCTCAAACTCAAAATAAGGAAAGGATGCATCTCTGCATAGACTAGTGCTTATTATTTATTAACACTGTATGTAATAGTTTTTTCATATGACTGAAAGTAATGACTTGTGATAATTAATGAATGAATTTCTGTGTTATTTTCCCTTTTAGCAATCTCCCCAAAAGTGATCACATCAAAATCCACCAACTGGAGGACCCGGAGAGAGACCGCATCCAAGAGGAGGAAGCAACACCAAGGCGCCAGAGTTGAGAATGAAAGAGAATAAATGAGCATGAATACTGTTTTTATACCGCAGACAGGATGATGGGCTCTCATGTGATGGCGGAGAGGTAACACTGGCATGAGAAGCCGAGAAGTTGGCTGCCCAGTGGAAAACTGACCAACACAGTTGCCCATTACAGGGACATTTATCTCCAGTGCAGCTTATTTCTGTACAGGGTTTGTGTCAGGGGTCTTAAGGAAATGTTAACCTTTTAAAAAGACATTTTTTACTTTATTTTTATAATTGAATAATTTTACGAATAGTTTTTATTGTTAATGTATGAAGCTAGTTTTAATTTAACTGGACCAATTTTATTATTGTTTGTTTGTTTTGTTTGTTTGTTTGTGTGTGTGTGTGTGTGTGTGTGTGTGTTCTGCTAAAGGACTGTAATTGTATGTGAGAAATGCTATGGCCTGCTGCTAGTCATCCTTGTGCCTTTTTTGGGGATTTGACTGTAGTGCTGGTTTGGAAGAAAAGACAATAAAGCACAAGGCACAGCGTCACCCTGTGGAAGAGTTGATATGCTGTTGCCAGTTCCTGCCTCTTGTTTCACGGTTTATTTTTTCACTGCAAAATAAAGATGGATGCCTCAGATCACTGAAATATCCCCGTGGATATGCTTTTTTTTTATTGATTTTTAACCACAATGTAATTAGTGCAATCATGACATTTGTTACATCTGGAATTAAACACATGCCACATATAAAAACAGGAATATAGGTCTGACACTGTTAAATTACTCACTTGCTTCAATGTGGTATTTCCTTTATGTATTAAGTACAAATATTTACAGGGCAAAATACACTGTAACCAGCAAGAGTTGGAGATTGTACAAACGGCCTGTGTTTTTTTTTTGTCCTTTTTTTTTCTTTTTATTCATTTTTTTGCTCAGGAGGGTTTGTTTATGTGTATCTGTGGGATGCAGCATCCAAGGGTAAGTAGTACTGGAATGATCAGTGCAGGGTAGAGCTAGCAGGCTCTCCAGGCACTACCAGTAGAACAGGTCACTGGCCTGTCACATGAGAATAGCTTTTAACAAATACATTTAATCCCCATAATCCAATTAGCCTTGGTTTGCTAGTAATCATTTCCATCTAATGATTATTTATCGTCTTTTCTCCAGAAGAGGATGCTGCATCCTGGCCAGACCTGTTCTTAAGATACTTAGTGTGTTGGTCTTCGGGATGTAAACTTGAATTAAAAAGGTATCTCTTTACAAAAAACGAGTCAATAAAAATGCAGTGCACTTCGAGTAAACCTGTGTACCAAACACATTGGGAGGGGCTTGTCTTCATTTACACAAAGTGGGGAAACTTGAGCACTTGTGGGGCCCTTTACCGAACCGGGGAATACTTGTAGCATATTGCCCTTTTCATCTGAAACACTACTTGTGGTAAAAACACAAATAGGGAATGCAACCACACTGGACATGCTCACATCAATGTGATATAAAAACCAAAATCTCTGGTAACAAAAAGTAATGTGCTGCCCTTCATGTTTCACTATGTTCTTCACCCTATTTTTGAGCAGGACTTCTGAAAGTAAACATTTTGCTAGCTTGAGACGGAGACGGACCTGTTCCAGACGTTTTTTATCTTTCAGGATGGACCCCCCCCCCCCCCCCCCCAGCAGGGGAGAGCTCTCCATCCCTTCTGCAGCTCAATGCATAGACTGATGCGACATTTAAACACGTTAGCGTGATCAAGAACATCCCTAGGGGCAAGGGTTCAAAAGTGTGCGAAGGAAGGGGCCACAGACAAACATACATATTAGTAAGGAGACATGCTTGCACAGGAATGTGAGTAGTGTATGAATGGATCACAAGTGAACATCCCACACAGGCAAAATGATGTCCAAGGGCTTTTTTAGTCCTCTTTTACTCTGACAGAGGCTAAAATGGAGGCCTAACCTGAACACGGCACATGCATGCACTAGTGACATTTAGATTTCTGTGGTCTGAACATACTGGGAGGGACTCCCTGTTTGCCCTTGGGCTATCTGATAATTGCTTTTATCTCTTGTTTTATTGATATAACTGGTGGTGTTACGACTAGTATTCATATTTTATTATCATGGGGATATTTTCTCCTTTTGACAACTATTTAGAACAGAAAAAACAGGCTTGTAGGTCAAGCATGACTGTACTGTAAAAACATAAACCTATGGCGCACTGCACTCAACCACATTCTAATGATAAAATGGGAGGATATGAAATAATCTAATTTGCACACTTTACAATTTATTTCATTATATATTCATTTTTATAAGTATATGTGTGTATATAGCTTATTTGTAGCAGGTGACATTCTCATGCATATATAGATTTATTTATTCAACCAGAAGAAGCAAGTTCGTTGAGAAAAGTAGTCCCGAATTTTTTTTTTCTTTCTTTTCTTTGATCCAGTGGAGATTGTAGAGGGTGGATGAAAGAGTAAAAGGTTTTTTTTTCCCAGTCCTGGCAGCTGAGATGCAGAGAGAGAGAGAGAGATGGTTACGGCAGGAGGCTCGCTCACTTCTGCATGTCACACTGCAAGAGCAGCACAATGGACGGGTCGCTCTTGGCCGCCTCCTTGAACTCATCCAGCGAGATCTGGTCGTCGTTGTTCTTGTCCATCTTGCTGAAGATCCTGTCTACCCGCTGCTCTGGGGTCAGCCCGTCCTCATTCATCTTCATCATGATCACAGTGCCCACCATCTTATAGATGGCCTACACGCACACACACACACGCACACGTACAAACACACACACAGGTGTTTAGGTGAGAAAGGTAAATACACAGTCGGTAAAAACATCACTCTGTTATAACTCAAATCAGATGCAATACATGGCCCGCTGAGGAACATAGAACTTTAAGGGAGTGAATGTACTTGCCAAGTGTGACTTAAAGTGTGTGTCAAAAAAACTCTGCACACTCTGCAGGTTATCGATGTGTGTGAATTGGGAGACATGCCCCCAGTGGAGAAGCAGGTGGCTACTAAGGAAAGCACTGACATTTTGACAGGATTGTCCTTGTGTGTGTCCTTACAGAATAACCATCTGTTCCTACTACAGGAGTGCCGGGGACACTGGATAGCCCGGTAGCATTGGCAGATCGTGATTTGTTACCTGTTATAGAAGCGAGCTCTGTCCAGCATGAAACTCAGTCTATGATCAATATGCAGTTGCGGCTAAATATAGTTCTGTTTTGTATCAACAGAGCTAATTGTTCATGTCTGATGTGAACGTGAACCTTTCAGAGCATCACATGTTCAGAGAGGAAAGTCTTCGATGAAGCAATGAGAGACATCTCAATTCAGTTTTATTTATAGCACCATGACATGTGGATACGTCTCAGCTTGAACTTGAGCTAATCTCTGATATTTGATCCATACCTCAATGATCTCCAGCATTTCCACCCTAGTGATCTTGCCATCCCCATCCAGATCGTACATGTTGAAGGCCCAGTTGAGTTTCTGCTCGAAGCTGCCTCGGGATGTGATGGACAGAGCGCAGATGAACTCTCGAAAGTCAATGGTCCCATCGCTATTCTTGTCAAAGGTTCTAAATGCATGTTGTGCAAATTTTGAGGCATCACCATATGGGAAGAACTGCAAGAAAGAGATTGGGCCAAAAACAAATAGAGATGGTGTATGAGAAAGAGAGATAGATGAGAGAGATATTTTAAAGATATTTGGCAAGAGTGAGAGGCTAAGAAAAGGGGAAAGCTAAAGCTTGCGATGAGAGACATATGTGATCTTTCCACTACAGTTAATATTTATTTCCATGATTCATCATTACACTAAACTTGCCCTGTTCTCCATCCAGAGTGTGGACCAATTCCTTTAATTTCATCTCTCTGCTCCATCTGTTTCAGCTATACAACATGACAACATGCTGCATGTTTGCTATAAATAGCAGCCTATTAATAGCACAATCTGGTGTGAATGATTAAATGAACCACATCTGAATGTGTTCAGTCTTCATTACATTCAAGGAAATTGATAATGATGATTTAATGTAACTACAAAACCATCTTGCCTCAAGTCATTTGAGCAAGAAGAACCATCTAGCCTGAAGTAATTTCATTATGGCAACACATGTGGTCTGAAAACCTCCAAGCCAAGTCATACAAAGTGCCTGTCTACAAATGAGCGAAATGAACAAACCAAATTATTTCCATTTATTCACTAAGCCCAAACAACTGTTTTCTTTACCCCCAAACATTAGTCCTGGCATCTGTGAAATATTAATAACATCAGCCTCTTTCTATAGTCACATCATCATCAGTGCATCACTCCCACCAAGAGAGTAACAGTCATGCCCAGGGCCATGCTTGCCACTTCCAACCATTGAACATTAGCCACGTCAAGACTGTTCATTTAATGATTTTATTATTTGACTATTTGTTATTTTGTACAGTGCATTGGGACCATGATTTATGGTGTTTTTGCAATCATCTCACAGGTGTGTGAGGGCCCTTACCTTGACGTAGAGCTGCTGGAACTCGTCCAGGTTGAGGCGGCCGCTGGGGCAGTCCTTGAGGAAGCCCTTGTACCACTGCTTGAGCTCGTGCTCATTAAACTCTGTATTCTTCACCAGGTCCTCCATCACCTCTGGGGTCAGCTTGCTGTTCTGCTTGCCCATTGTGAGTTCTGCCAGAGAAAAATTGAGGTTGCTCAATGTCTTGTTCTCATTTTGACTTTTAATTTTAAGTCTTGGGAAGTAATAAAATATGAGGCTGGAAAATTCACCCTTTAAAACAATTTTCAGGGAGCATTGTGAATAAAGTATTCAATTATTATTAATTAATATTCATTATACACTAAAAACACTTTAAATACATTAGTATCTGGGTTTAGTAGATCCTGCTATTACTGATTTAGATGGTAGACATAATTGATTGAAAAGGTTTTTGTTTTAGCTTTTTATAGTCATTGATTTCTGAGTTGCCAGCTGTTAGTTGTTCCTCAGCCTCTAGACGAGCCACAGACATTGTCCATGATGACAACAGGCAGGGTAGTTCCATTATGCTTTGCACGTAATCAACAGTCTCTATGGAACTATAATCTCAAAACAGCCACTGAATGACTCTGATGAGAAAAGTCATACAGTCACATAGCATTGGTACCATAACAATATGTCTTTACATCAGAGCGGTCTAGTTTTGTGCCCTGTTTGTGGCCTAGATGTTTGTTTTTTTTTGTCTATTTGTGTCGTCCAATCCCTTAAAGTGCTTGTGCTGGCAAAAACAGGCATGGTGGTTGTAGGCATTCCCACAATGCTCTGAATGTTTGACCTGAGGCTTCCACCTGAGCATGACCAGCAACCCAGAAACACACCTTGGCACAGAAACTATGTTGATGAAATGTCCAAGGAGGCCATCTGAGACAATGAGATGGCGGGCTATTTCTGTGAATAGCACACTGTGGCATTTAGCATTGCTGTTTTGCACTTACTTGTTAAAAGATATTAAGTGGCCAAGCTATTTGTGGAAAATGGGATGAAAAAATTGATTTGTTAGGATGATATTCAGAGATGTATTGGGACAATGCTGTAAATGATTTTAAGGACCCCGAACAGCAAGCTATCAAAATGCCACCCATCAATCCAATCAATCTGATCCACACCTAGTTTTGTGCCAGATTGACCATGGGAATTTGCCATGTGTGTCAGATGCCTCCATGTGCAGAGTGCTCTATGCATTGAGACTCAGACATCATCAGTGCTTCAGTCATGAGGAGTCTGCAGTAGCATGTGACCCCTCACCACCATAGCCCACTTAAAGTAACACTCCCCAGTACTGCAACCATCCTCCTTCTCCTGGCTCTGTGGAGGATGGCTGCACACCTCATAAGACCAAACAATTCATCTATGCACAAGGCTCACATATAGCTAAGGCGTGAATTATTCTCGACTTAAAAACACCTCGAATTGCTGCATGGGATAGCATCTGAGGATATGACATGCGTAGTGTGTAGCGATTGCCTCTTTTTGTTACAAACGAAAACAAAAACATTATTCGACAATTTCAACTATGATTTTTAAAAATGTTTTGTCTTTGACGGAAAATCCATTTATTACTGAGCTAAACTGTTCAATTTAACATCTAACCAAAAATACCACATTTCAGACGGCCAATGCGCTGCGCAAAATTAATTGCGTAAAATGGGAGACTTAAACATCGACCGTCAATGAAAATTCTATCCCCATTTGTGGGCTACATGACAATAATTAGCCTAAAGCAGACATGATTTTCCAATCTATTCTGTTGACAAAAGATTCAGACTGTTATGTAACGAGTGTCCCCTCAATCTTGGGCAACCGTTTAGAATGACCTTGGGAGCAGAAAAGGAGTAGGAATGTCATTCCGACACAATATAAGAAAACAACTAAACGTGGCTACATGGGTTAATTCATGGAATGAAATGGTGGATTAGTTATCATACGATCAGTGTTGCTTTGCAGCTACATCAAATCCGACTATTCACCTAAAATAAATCGCAATTAAGTGAATTAAGTGAAATAGTGCTCAACGAGAGGCTTTTCAGTCTAGCTCAGAATGGGGTAAATTAGGCAGAATTGCAGTTCTGTGCATTCCACCAGAGCGTGCAGAAAAACGCAGTCCGGTCGTGTCTGCACTGAACTTATACACCACACCGCCTGCTAATCAACGGTTCCTTTGGAGACACATCTGTACACATCTGTTACATAAAACCAATATTTATGTCTCATAAACCGGGCACAATACATACATGCGCCACCGCATCTAGGCAGTGGCAGTACATAAGAGTTGCGCTTTCCTTCAGCGGTTATTTCACATGAATATTAAATATTTACCAATAATAATCGTATCAATGCATTATGGTTCACAAACGAAGACTGGTGATCATGTCACTGCCATCCATGTGCTAAATTACTCCGTTATGTACCGCATAAGAATACGCATGCACTAACACACACAGCGATTGAAATCATTACATTTGACCTAATATGAGTGCTGTAGCCTACAAAATACAATTAAGAGTACAAGATTACCTTAATTGCTATTAAGGCAGGCACATGCAATGTTTTTCCAGAGCCGACACGACGACTAACGGCTCCCTCTTACCTTATGATGGATCTTGGAGAGGCTTGCGGAGGTCAGCCCTGGCGGGTATCAAAGTGATTAAAAAGCGTTAATTGTATTGAGTCCCGATTTTCTAGACCAGATTGTTTGGCCTTGGTGTAAAATGGGGGACTTCACTGACACGCAGTAGGGACCGTTCCCACTCGCGTCTTAAGAGCTCGGGCTATGCGACGCTAGACATGCGGCGTCATACAGTGTGAGCATCACGCAAGGGAAGAGCCAGAGGAGCCTCGGTGGCAACAGGACTCCAGCGATGCACGACGGGGCTTGGATACTATAGTGTGTACGTGAACTCCAACACTACGCCTCCCTTAATGCATTTCATATGTCAAACCATGTAGAAATCTGATCGCTGTGATATGCATTTGTTGCCCAGGCTGTAACATAGAATGGCGTGGTGAGGTAGGGAGGTGCCATCAGCGTCAGAGCTTGTGGTAGGTAAATCACTGAGGACTGTGCTTTAAAGCAGGATGCCGCAGTCAAGTCCTCGATTTTCTGATCATTGTAGTGGCATGGACAGGCCATCACTGAGCTTCTTGCTTTTTGGAAAATAAATACATGACATCTAGCAGAAGCCCACCAGACATTGCTAGTTTCCATGACAAATACCCAAGGCAAAGCTCCACTCTAGATTAAGATAAACTTTCTGTGTTAAATACGTCATTAGCTCCCTCTTATGTGATTCTCAGGCACTGCCAATGGACAGTGCACATCTAGGAAACCAGGCCACTACAAAGAACATGTTTTGAAGGCACTTATTTGCCATTTACCTCAACCTATTTCTAATTAATGAGTGTTTCTTCTTTCATTTTTTTTCAATGTGGGATCCACTTTACATTCTTGGAATCTTATCCTAGTGATCCCTTTGTATAGAGCAATACTCATCTTCTTCATGTAGAAGTGTCTTTAACACATCTTTGGTGTTCTTCCCCTCATATTTGTCCTGCGAGCCAGGAAATGTCAGAGGGAACCCAGCAGAGCTTTGATTAATTATGGTAATGAAGCAGGGGATCCATGAAGCACTTGGTGCTAAAGATAGCTGGCAGTAAGTATGGGAGACGGCAAGCCTCCGTCAGAAAAATATAGCTGTGCAGATTGATAAGGAAGAGGTGCATGCAAGGACTGAGTACCAAAGAGAGGCTTCACTCTTTGCCTGTGTCTTTAGGCCAGAAGAGAGTTATCAGATCACATCATGATATTTTATCTTTTAATTAATAGAGTAAATAAACCAAACCTTTTGGTTCATTCTAGTGGAACATTGGAATGATGAATTGAAATTAATTGAAACACTTTAAAAGGTTGAAAGGTGAAAAAAGTCCAAAGTCAGTTGCAGATCAATGCATATTTTCTGATCAAAGTAGTCCCATCTGTTTTAATTGTGGCATGCATAGTAATTTATTTAAATAAGATGTTTCTCTAGAGGCACATAAAAAGAGCATCAAATCACATCTTTTATAATATTCCTTTATGAGATTAGGTGTTTGATGTGCATATTGGTTCTCTGAAAATGGTTGGAGAATTGCACACATATAAACAAGAACAGCAGAAATCAGAGAGAACCTGAGAGAACAGCCAATAGGAACTTCAGGTGTAACTGACATGATTGTATGCTGGTTGTATTAGTCACCAATAGGTCTGGAAACTGATTTAAAAAATCCAGTATGATAACAATCTATTACTGAAATTACCTAGTTCCGGTAATGCAGTTCACACTCACTTAATACAGTAGACTAAGACAAAACACTCTCACACACACACACACACACACACACACACACACACACACACACACACACACACACACTCCTTGCACACATAAATAAGAGATTGAGGAATGTCCACAGAATTACAATGCTATTATTAGACCACCATGTTGACTCTTAAAAATTAGGATGATGCTTTGGTCAGTGTCCCCATGTGAAATTACACTGCATAAAGCTTCTGCCAACAACTGCATGCCAACTCAAGAACTGCTACACAGTGGCTTCCTCTTACTGTACACAGTGGCTTCCTTTTACTGATATCTATTTGGTCTATGTGCTCATTAAGGACCTGTTATGCATAGTTTATGCATGTGTCAGATTATTATTCTATGCAGAGTCGTTTTGATATACTTTTGTGGCCCACAATTTTAAACTAACCATAATGAGAGAAAGTGGCAGATTACTGCCGTGAGTGTAGAGGGACTAAGGCTGCCTGGCAGGGAGTGAGAGGGGGCAGCTCCCAAGATGGCCACGGGTCAGCGGATCAGAAGCGACTCTGCTTCAGTTTGTCGATGTGATAGCACAGTTTGAGTGCCGGCCCCAGCTTCAAGCCCAAGTACTTCATGATCATGTCACTCTTCAGCAGGAGCAAGGCGTTCCCATCAATCTCCTGCAAATTACAAGACCAAGACAAACATTTCCAGAACGAATTAGCGGCAATAAGCAGCCGAGCACCAAATGTAATTAGCATTAGACTGTAATTAGCATCAGGGCTTTCTAAAAGTGTCAGTGTAAATGTGGGAAGCTCTGCTTAATTAAGTAATGGGGTCAGCACTTATTAGGATGTTTTCACAAAATATCTCATAGCAAGGGGATGACTCAGATGTCAAATAGCCTGTGAGAGTATGTTTTACTTGTTTCTTTTAAAATAAGTACACTGGGAGGATATTGGAAAACTTAAAGATGCAGTCCATGATTATACACTAAATACACTTTTTGTCAAATTCAGCTAAATGTTCCTCACTGTCCTTTCTCAAATATCTCAAATAAAATCTTTTTTTCTTTCTTTCTTTGCCAGAATCGCAGACTGAATCTGAATCTTTAAGAAGTGCCAGTATTTCCTCTAATCAAAACGTCAGTATTGAGCACAGTGGGGGATATTCAACTCATGGTGAGCACACTGAGGGCTCTGTGCTGTGTGTGTGTGCTGTGCTGTCTTTGGTCATGTGGCAGAAGGTTTGTGAAGCATACATGCTTCCTGAACATGTCTATATGTGGTCCCAGAGCCTGGGCGTCTGCCTCCTTGATGAACCAGATGACGTCATCCACACTCCAGGTTGAGGGGTCCTTACTGAGGGGTCGCTTTGGAGGATCCTGGGAGTCTGGAGGGGTGAAGGGGGGATGGACAGCAGTTTTTCAAGGGAACATCATGGGAACATGCTGGGTTGGTTTGAGGGAACATTTAATTACACTCAAATTTAATTAAGACTAAAATATATTCCATTCTGTCTATCTTGTGTAGTAATTATATACTCATATATATATATACATATATATATAGTAGAAGTATATAATTATATATAAAATTATATATATATATATATATATATATATATATATATATATATATATATATATATATATATATATATATATATATATAATGGGTATAGAAATTATACATCATGCACTATATTGTTTAAAAATGTTGAAATTAGACATCAACGTTATGTGGGCTTTTTTTCACCCTGCCTCTTTAGATTGCCACACAACGACAGTGATGATCTCTCCCTCAAACACCTCTACAGGAGTTGGCTATCACGTCAAACGCCTGCCTGTCCTACCTGCTCTGTTCCCCTCCATGAAGCTGCTTGGGCTGGTGCTGTGCCCACAGTGGGTGCTGCCAGGGGCCGCGTGGTGCTGCTGGCAGGAGCGGAAGCTGCTGTACGCGGGCTTAGACGGATAGGGCGAGTTCATGCAGTTGAAGGCCGAGTCGCTGGGGTCCACAGAGTAGCGCTGAAGCTCGGCGGCATCAGACAGGTAGTCACTCTGCATAGGGCCCTCACCTACAGTACAGGGCAGCAAGTAGCAGAACTCTACAGTATTAAAAATAGAGGGCTTAACTAATGCAAATGTAATAAATGTACACTCTACAAATGTGCTGAAAATAACACAGTTTGTGTTGTTTCTAACACAAGAGTGTATGAGTGTATGTATATGTATATGTATATACAAATGTGTATTTGTATTACTTACAAGTAATCTGAATGGGACCATGGTAGTCAATGTGTACATTGTGCTCTAAGTATTAGCTTTTTGTTAGTAATATAAAAGTTTGCAAGCCCATAATTTCAGCCTCGTGTTTGGCAGGGCATACACTGCAGTTTTTATAGGTAAGGACTGGCCCAGAATTGAGACTGTGTCATTGTTGTTGACAGAGCAGGCACAAGGTATTCTGTGACTCTCACAAATTCATTCAGGAGCATAATGGTAAATAAAGAGTCTGGCTGGTACACAGCAATCAGTAAATGAGGAAATACACTGTCCAAAAGTGCATCACTGTTTCAGGGTTGTAAACACCTGTTTTGTGAGTTGTTATGCTATGAGTTCAGCTCCTGGTGCCAATGCTTTGGGGTGCACAAGGACTCCTACCAGCTAGGTGAATACCCCTGTGGTAAAGCATCTGTACAATTTACCCCCAAGGAGGTATGGTGGTAGTTCCTATTGTAGCAGCATCTGCCCAAGACTAATAGCAGACTCCCATAGTTTCAAGTGAATTCACAGCATACCATTTGCTTTTGCATTTGCCTTTGATATGAAGGTTGTAGCAGTATAGGAGCCAAATTAAACTAAATTAAACCAGTAGACTATGCTAATGATATTAATTCAGCATTTAAGGCGATGTTTTGTGTAATATGTATGTCTATGTTTTGTAATGAATGTGTATGGTGTTGGTTTGTACAAAAATGTCCTCGGGGTAAATGTGTGTACATTTTGCCTTCAACGGACTGCCTACAGATGCAAAACAAATTTCTGTGAAAACTGATAGTAAAGTTGTATCAAAGTGTATCGTATCATATCACATCATATCCAGGGGTGTATCATATCACATAATATTGTATTGTATCATATAGCCTTTGATTATAAGACTATAAGACAATTCACCCAAAACACTATACTAAGAGTACTGTCTACTGTCAACTATCTTACTTAGAGTAGTATCTTGATAGAAGCACAGGGTAGGGTTATCAGAAAAAGTCTATGTGAACAGGTCAGACCATGTGGTAATGAGCTCTGTGGTCAACCACGAGGGTGCACACTACCCACCTGACAGTGGCATGGTGTCAGTTTGGTACGAGGGCCCGTTGTGCTGAGTGACGGGCTGGTCGCTGAAGAGGTTCTCACAGTGCAGGCTGCGGCAGAGCTTCTTGAGGAAGCGCAGCACGTAGCCCACGCTGTTCACCACCGGCAGGCTCAGCAGGTGCTGCTTCCCATCGAACGTGGCTGCGGACAGACCACAGAGAGCATCAGCTGACCCTACCGGCTGCCTTACTCGCCCATAATGTATAACAATGTCAAACAGAGGCAAGCATAAAACTGAGTTAGATGATGTGAACGTGGAAATGAATTCCAATAGACATATGATTCACTTGAAACTATCCTGTATGGACAGTTTATTTTTGTTACAGAAATAAAAGTAAGGAAAAGGGGAAAAAAAAAGCAACCAAATATGAGGAGCACCGAAATGCAGAACAAGGATTGATCTCAAAGGTAGATAATCAGATCTCCCACCTGAGATCTTCTCTCCCCCGTAGCCCTGGGTGAGCAGGGTGAAGACGGCCTTCTGCTGAAAGGCACAGTCGATGCAGCCCTGCACGGCTTGCTGGAGCACCACAGACGGCCGATCCGGCCCAAAGTGATCGGGCAGCTGCTGCACCTTCTTCCGGTCCAAGTTGGGCCCCACATGAGCCTGCTTGTTTATGTAGATGCACACTGCACAGAAGATCAACAGGGATTGATGTTTTGTGTCCTTTGAATAGTTCAGAACAGAAACTGGACAGAAATCCCACAACATCCTCCAATACTCCACACCATTTGCTGTGTTATGATAGCTAAATCTATTATAATGCATGGAATATGGTAAATATTTCATAAAATCAATTATATATAAATGTTTTAATGCAAGTATTGTGGTAAGTGGATCAAATAAGTAGATGTTAAGCTACCTTTGTTGATCTCAGAAAAAATGGTATAGGACAGGACATTTAGAAATTGCTTGTGTCTGATAATGGTAGTGGTGGAAGCTGCATGAATATGTTTTGATGAAAGCTGCAAGTTGGTTTATGAAATAATCAATGACTGACCCCTGGATCCCTGTGTGCATCATATTGGCAGTGTAATGAAATTGGCTTTCTTTGCTCTGGTGTGACCGAGCAACCCTTACTGGCCATGAGCTACACTATAGAATTTGTATGTCAGCAGCGTTCAGCTCAGCCATTCACATATAGAGGACTGGGTAGTCTGCACTGCCTGAAACCTCCACAGACACCATCCCCTACCAATGAACACCTGGACAGTCTGTTTTATCTGTCAGTTTCTGGGCAGTGTGCCTTCTCTCTGTGCCCATGGGCGGTGGCGTGGAGGAGACTTGGCGTACCTGTGAGCTCCTGGTCAGTGGATGAGTGGGGGACGGTGGCCGCGTCCTGGGGGATGGAGCTCATGTCCGGCTCAGGTGTGCTGCTGGGCGGGGAGATGGCCAGAGGAGTCATCAGCATCCTGGGCTTAAGCTGTGGGGCAGGGGAGTGGAGGGAGATCACCATTATAGTCCTGGCTGTGCTTAACTAAGTCTAGAAGATGACTGTCATTTTCCTCTCACTAATGGATGTAATTGAAAGAATGATAAGGCAGATGGCTCTGTGTGTGATGACTGATTCACTGGCCTGTTTGGAAGAAGATATGGAAATGACAGATCAATTGTGATAGGACAGTTGTGAGTCACAAACAGAAAATCATCTGAATGGGCAGTATTATAGTATTATCATCTTACTCTTACATTCTTATCAACTGTCTTACGACTTCAAATTCTTTCTCAATATTACTGTACACAGCTGTTCAGTAGAGCTCCTTCTTATACCAGACAGTAAGGAGCGGCTCCAACTATGTCAAGAGGAGTTACGTGTCAAACTCAAGGAGCACAGAAAGGTTTGTTTATGCCAATTCTATTATTTATGAATCATCATAAAGCCAATAAAGATGGCTGATAGTTTCAAATAACAAATAACTGAGCAAAATAAAAATATTTCCATTTTTTCCCTGGGTCTACAACTGAAAGCCTTTTCCTGTAAGCCTTTAGTAAATCAGACTGCAAATGTACTATTATGACAAATACAGAAGAATACTTAGCAATCACATTATGGTGATTCAGAGGAATACACACTATCAGTCCCAGCCAAGACAGGCTGCAAGAAAACTAGATATCAGTCTCAAAATTAACCATGTGAGAAGCATCAGAGACACAATGCAGGGCTTTCTTTGAAATTGAACACCAGTGATACTTTCAGTAAAATGACAATAGTCAATCTAGACCTTAAATGGCATTTGTGACAGAGTGTCAATTATTTTTTTGTGAGTGAAGCCCTGTAAATGAAATGGGATATGATCTCATGGTAATACCTTCTTTCACTATTTAATTGCATCTTGAGAGAGAGAGTGAAAGAAATCCACTCATTGCACCACATGATCATATATGCAGTAAGAGTGGAGGAAATGAGAGAATAATGCAAATCACTTGGCAGTAAATGATGGCATTAATCTATTTGATAGTGACACTGTATATAATGAAAATTTCTGCCGCAAGCACACACTGGCTGATTGCCAGCAACTCTGTTATGAGCTTTACCAAATGGCATACTCAAAGCCTAGCACTGTGCAAACCTATGTCTATCAAACATTTCATTTTGTGGATGGAAATTTCAAAATAGATTCACAAAATGGTTTCTCTCTATGCAGATGTATTATACATTCCAAATATCATGGTATGTGTGCTCTGCTATTTAGAGATAGCTATATTCTAAACAATGACAGACCAACTAGGAGGTCTGTAATTATACAGTCATGATGTAGCTATTCATGAATAGACACATATTGTTACAAAGGAGAACACACAGCATATGTTTAATGAGACGGGAGATCCCCACATCTTATCTCTACACACTGACCTTGAATCCTGGTTTTCTTCCCCTTTTCTTGGGCACTTTCAGAGGAGGAAGCACCTCTGGGTAGTGGTTGGGAAAATCCATCTTGGTGAGGTTGCGGTGCAGTGGGGGTCTGCCCCTCTTCCGGCCCGGAATCTTCCCTGTTGGAGCCGGCAGAAAGGAGGATGTTGCCGGGGGCGACTGCATCTCGCTGCCGCTGTCTGCTGTCTGTGCTGAGGCGGCAGGACTGCTCATCAGCGCCGGGACTCACTCACACACACGCGCGCACCTGGTGGCACACACACACACACACACACACACACACACACACACACACACACACACACACACACACACACACACACACACACACAACATATATGCTCAAACATGCATGCTTGTTTAAATCCACACATGCTTGTTATCATACACTTATGCTGATACACACACACACACACACACACACACACACACACACACACACACACACACACACACACACACACACACACACACACACACACACACACACATGCACACTCAAACATATACACACACACACACACACACACACACACACACCTTCTGAAATGCACTGCACTAGCTCCTGGCCTGCTCACAAACATATGCTCAAATATACATGAGCACTTGCTGCTACACACATGCCTCATCAGACCCATAGGCTTACGGGGACATATACCCAGAAAACAACATCAGATGCCCAACACTCACACACACAGACTCTCTCACACACACACACACACACACACACACACACACACACACACACACACACACACACACACAAAGGAAAATGAGGGAGGTAAAGGCTCAAAATAAGTGTAGACACAAAAAACATCCAGAAATAATTTACATTCACAGTGGACCTCCCTGCATAAAGCAAATGTACAAGCTCTTGCTCAAAGCATCACTCCAGTCCCGTCCAGGGGGAGAAACCCCCAGCAGGGCAGGGCTGCTGTTACCTGATCCTTATTCCCTGGGTCTCTGGTGGATGTCCTCACTCCTCTTGGGCTTGCTAAGCTTCCTCCTGCTAAGCCTGATGCAGGACAAAGACAGATTCCTTCAGAGGGCTGCCGTAAAAGACATTTTTCTCCCTGTCTCTCGTTTTTGCCTCTCTCTCTCTCTCTCCCTCTCTCTCCCTTTCCCGTTTTTGCCACTCTTTCTTCTCCTGCTCCTCCTCCTCTTCCTCCTCCACCTTCTCTTCCCTCTGCCTGTGTCTGTGCGTGTCTGAGTTCCCCAGGCTCGCGAGGGCTCAGTGCGGTTGCTTACAGAAGCTCAGGCTGCAGACGGCTCATTAGACTAATGCATTCAGCAGTAGCAGCGGCAGTAGCAGCGGCAGCAGCGCGGAAGGGGGGGTTTGCATCACCGTGGCAACACACACAAGAAATACCATCACAGTCATGAGCCTGGCAGCTGCATGCAGCCTCTTGTAAACAGACAGCAGTGTATGGCTAACAAACATATATTTATCTATTTGTTGGGTGAATGGGTGAATAGCTACTGTATAATGCTGAAATTATTGCCCATGACAAATTGAGTAGGCTTAGCATGATGAGGGGAATTTGCCACTGTATTCTGGTCATTGCTCATCAGTTCATTGTTCAAATTTTTTGATTTGTTAAGCATTATTGTTTCTATGTTTCCAAAAATAACGCTATGAATATGTGTCTCAGTATGTTTATGTGTCTGGGGAGTGTGCTAGAGATTGCATGTGCAAGCCAATGTCTGTGTACATGCACTCTCCTAGAAACAGATCTACTGTTGTCATGGCAACAAGACCCTACTGCCTGAACCACACAGTTTCTGCCTGTATGTTTGACCAAAGATTATAAAGCAGTGCTCTAGAATCTTTGATGTTTGACTTACACTGAATAGATACACTGAAATGTAAAGGGATTATAGGGCAATGCATGTATTGCTTTAGTTTGTTTTGATATTATTCTACACCTAATGTCATATGGACTGCATAATCAACCTTCCCACACCTGCACACTCATCTGCACATAGTGACACTTTGAGACACCTGACACTTGAACACTTTTTCCAGTTATTGACTCTTTTTAGCTGCTCTTTCTATGTACCACTCAGCTATGGCACATGTGATGAACCACTATTTTCTTCTCATCACAACCACAGCTGTGTGTGTGTGTGTGTGTGTATGTGTGAGAGATCTGACTTTGGCTAGATGTATGTAAGCGTGTGCTGTATGGTGAACATATGTACAATGATGTGTGTAATGTCTTTGTGTTTTTCTATTCTGTATTTATGTATGTATGCTACTGGACACCTTAATTTCCCTCGGGATAAATAAATGATACTCTACTCTACTCTACTCTACTCTACATATTCAGCCAGACCATGTAATCTCAGATAGCTCACAAGCTTTGTTAGAATCATTCTTTGTGCTTTAAATGAATTTGACTGCAGACTGCCATTTCTGACCAATAACTGGATACACCAGCCTACCAATGTGCCCAACTTGTGGTCTATGGTCTGGTCTACCAATGTGCTGTGACCTCTCACCATTTAGTTCAAATACCTTATAGACACTCAGATTGGCAAATGACAGTACAGATAGTGGTTACTGCAGATCCCTATATCCTAGTCTACAGTGCTGTGCATAAGTTAAGACACCCATGCTAAGTTGAATAAAAAAGAGGAATAAAAATAATATTTTGGAAAATGATTGTAATGCCTTAATTAAAAAAATAGGAAAAAGGAAAATCCAATCCAGGAAAAATCCAACCTTTAAGAACACCAACAACCCTTCACCATACCTAGAGATTGGCATGGTCTTATTTCAGTTAGCCTAAAAGCTGGTTTGATTCGCATTGAGAGATGATCTTATGGAAAGTACCCCATGCCGATCTCTACTGTATGGTGAAGGGTATGTGATGATGTGGGGCTATTTTAATTTCTTTTAATTCCAAAGGCCAAGGGAACTTTATCTGGATGCATAGTATCCTGGGTCCATGAAATAACTGGTCTTTAAAAATAAAAACCTGCCTGCCTCTATGGGAATTTAAAATAGAGGGTTCCTTACTTGTGCCACCTGTATTTTAAGGAATTAATTCACGAAGACAATTGGTGTCCTTAAAGGTTGGATTATTCCTCATTTTTTTTAAATTAAGGCATTAAGATTAATTTCCAAAAGATGATTTTTTATTCCTCTTTTTAGTCAACCTTAGCATGGGTGTCTCTTATGCACAACACTGTACATATCGCCAGTGAAACATTGAAAGGCGGTGTGGGACTTAAAACAGCACATAAAAATGAATGCAAAACAAATAATAAAAAAGTAGCCTATGATAATGAACGCTGAATGGAATGTGATAGGCAAAGGCCTAAATTAAGTTTAAAATTATAGGCTAACCTTAATTTTCTTTTTAATGTTCAACACGACTTCCTCTTTATTTTACTGGTTTTATAATCATGTATATTGATCTAAAACGGGCAAATGGAAAGGGAGACTAAGAAGAAACATATCCTTACGTTAGTTAGGCCTAATTTCAACATATGGGTCAACTCGCGTTATTTTTTGCCATTATTTTAGACCGCATCATCTGCACTCATCTCGATGAGGGATCAGTGCTTTTTAATCTCAAACAACCAATAAGATTGCACAGTCTCAAACCAACATGGCTGCGTGCACAGCGCCCTTGGGTGCTGCTAGCATTCGTTTTCTCTTTAGAGACCAATACTTGTGGAAAACAAAGCTATTAACAATATCTTACAGCTTGAAGTGGGTTACACGAGGTGAGCTATTTTGATGACAACTTTTGTGGTGGCCTGGTTCACTTGATGTTTCTAGCTAACGTAGCTCTAGTCTAGTTAGCGACAGTGTCACTCCATATGTGATGTTGACATTCGGAATGTTCAAATGATCTGCAAGCTAAGAACAATATAGTGGTTAGCTTACCTCGATCCTTTAATTTTGTATCCTTGCTATGTGTGGCATGGTTTTCGGTTGATAGTAAGATGTGTTTCGACAGCTAAGAAGGTGGAATTTGATACAGGGCATTAAAATAGCTAGCTAGCCAGCTAACGCCAGTTGGGTCAGATAGCATACTGACCAACGTTACCCCTGTTTTACTTAATACATTTCCTTCTATCATACGTCGTGTGACAAAAGCAAATCTGTAATGTCCTTTTTTTACATCAGGGTTTGCGGCGAATGTGTTGTCACAGTCCGTTGAAGACCACCTAAGCCCCAGCTACGGAGGACCTATTGAACACTACACACGCCTCGTTGCAGAGGGTACTCTGAATGAGGACCCGCATCAGAAAGCGGTATTGGAGAAGCTGGATACATTGCAGCAGACGCTCAGGGGTTACGACAACCAACCTGCATCTTTCTTTTCTAAGGTGGAGTGAGTTTGGATGCTGTTAATAAATTAAGTGGAGGTGTATTACACTAAAACAAATCATCTAAAGCAGTTGTTTTGTGTTAGAGTCGTGTGATACTGTACTGTTGTATAACAGTCATTTGTCTTACAGATGTTTTCCAAGACCAAGGTGCCCAAAGGTTACTATATCTATGGAGATGTTGGTAAGTTGGTAATCACTAATAGTGTGGCTTACAGAAATCTAAAAAAGGGAATTTCATAGGGCTTTATTCACTTACTCTCTTACTTGATTGGTGGTGTTTGCAGGCACAGGCAAAACAATGGTCATGGACATGTTTTATTCCTATGTTGAAACAAACAAAAAGAAGAGGGTCCATTTCCATGGCTTCATGTTAGATGTGCACCAGAGTGAGTTACTCATTTTTTGGCTGACATATGAAGTAGCGATGAATCTGTTGTTGCCTGTAGACTAGCCTTCATTGTTCAGTCCTGCATAAGCACTGTCACCTTTTCTTTTGAGAGGGCAATGATATTGTTGTTCTATCAGTGTGGAAATGTACAGTATAATATTCTATCTGTTAAAGAAAGCTAAATCTACAACTGGTACTGACCTTATGACATCATGTTTAGGAATTCATCGTTTGAAACAGTCTATGCCTAAGAGAAAAGCAGGAAAGATGGCCAAGTCCTATGACCCCATAGCTCCTGTTGCAGAGGAAATAAGTGAGGAGGCGTCTATCCTTTGCTTCGATGAGTTTCAGGTACTCTCAGCTCTCCTGTAGCTTAGGACTCAAACACATAAGAAAACCCATAATGAATTTCTTTCATGCTTTGATATGAGCCCTTGCCTTATTTGGAGTACTGAATAAGTGAATAATCACCTTCAGCTGTAGACACATCAGGATTGTGTGTTTTCTCTTCTGTGCATTGTAGGTGACTGACATTGCAGATGCAATGATACTGAAACAATTGTTTGAGAACCTTTTCAAAAATGGAGTTGTTGTGGTGGCAACCTCCAATCGGCAGCCAGATGGTAAGCTACTGATTGATTCCCACGATTCACTTAAATAGGCAGATTTTGACACATTTGATCAAGAGTCTGGGTGTAATGTCCTCTAACACAAACACAGTTACTTTAAACAGAATAGTGACAACAGTACATCTCAGTGCAATGGTGAATGATGACAATTTGTTTGTTTTTGGAGCATGCGGTGGTAGAAGGGGATCGAGATAGAAATGTCACAGAATTTGACCCTTGTGTCTTGTCTCTTCCATTTGCAGACCTATACAAGAATGGACTACAGAGAGTGAACTTTGTGCCCTTCATTGCCGTGCTAAAGGTTAGATTTCTGTTTGTGTTCATAATGGATCTCAGCAGTAGGTGACTGGGATGATTGCTTGTACTATAAGGCAAAATTAATATTGGAAGATGACCTTCTGCACTGTATGTGTAAACTAGAGGACTAACTGATAGAATAGGCCCATGTTCCCATCTTAGTGTCGCTAGAAGCCTCTAGCAGTGTTTTTTTAAATTATTATTATTTGAGAGCAACAGCATGTCCCTGAGCTGGGGGAAAAAGAAGTGCTGGATTACTCAGACCCTTTGTGTTTGACACCTTTGGAACACAATTAGTCGGCCGTGTTTAGAATAACAAATGCCTTTCCCCTGAGCTCAGCTGAATGAGGCGGGCTAGAGTGGTGTGGTGGACCATACCGTGCCTGTTTAGATGGTGAAGTTGAGAGCCCTCTACGACTGCCGCACTGAAGCTCTCTCTGTTTGGATCGACACTTGAATCATATGATGTCACTGCATTTCTACATTATCAAAATGTACGCTCATGGGTATTATGAAGTCATTGTTTCTTGAGGTACCTGTAAACAGTTTTAATGGGGATGCTTGCAAGATGTATTTTGGGAACCAGAACAGATCCTTCTGGTGTTAGCCAGGATGTGCAAGATGTGATGTCAGGGACTTTTGCATGCCCCCATAATTTGTGTGTTCTCACTCTGCAGGAATATTGCCAAACACTGCAGCTGGACTCTGGAATTGACTACAGGAGGAGGAATCGTCCTGGCGCTGGAAAGCTCTTCTTTCTGTAAGCAATGATATTCTGTTGCCAAGTCTAATGTATATTTGACCCGGGACTTGTCAGAGTATTTTTCAGAGTGTTTTTTGCAGTCTCTTTTCAACTCCGTCTCTTTTCAATTCAGCACAAGTGAACCAGATGTGCATGCCACCTTGGACAAGATGTTTGATGAGATGGCATTCAAGCAGAACGATAGTAAGTAGGTTTTTAATCATTCTCAGTGTTACTTGATGGAGTAGCTTGTTGTTATGTGTGCTGTTTAATCTCTTGGCTATGAGCCGTGTGTGTGTGTGTGTGTGTGTGTGTGTGTGTGTGTGTGTGTGTGTGTGTGTGTTAAAGTGCTGACATGGTGTGACAACTATGTGAGTTAGAATGTTACAGTTGTGTACATAAAGGTGATGTATGGTGGCTTATGGGAGGGCCAAGTCTTGATTCTTGCTGTTGAGGTTTTTATTTTTTGCATCTCAGGCAAGTTTTACCTGTACTCCAGCTTTGAAGGGGGTCTTCCAATATTCGTGCTTGTGTAACAGCTTCTAGTGTAAGTCTGTTGTGGCATGGCTGTCATGGTAACATCGTCTTGGTTTTCTACAGTAACGAGGCCGAGGACTCTTAACGTGCGTAGTCGGAAGCTGATTCTGAGCAAAGCATGTGGGACCATCCTGGACTGCACATTTGACGAGCTGTGCGACCGAGTGAGTGAGCAGTTTCTCTTAGTGCTGTTTTTTCATCTTCAGCAGGCAGATGGCGTTTCATTTGATTTGTACTGAATCTGTTTTTGCGTCCCTCAGCCTTTAGGTGCCAGTGACTACCTGGTGATCTCCAACACCTTTGACACAGTATTCATCCGTAATGTTCCTCTACTCACCTTGTCAAAGAAGACACAAGCACGACGCCTCATTACTCTCATAGATGCTCTTTATGATCACAAGGTGTGACCTTTCTCTTTTTTTCCCCTCGATCTCTTTATTTCATGTTCTAAAAGTACTCTCTGTTTAGCAGGTATAATTCAATTTGTTTAGATTAAAAGAGATCACATAGTTAGGATGGGTGTAATCTATAATGTCTTACAGATTTTAATGGCATTTTTGAGTATGACACTGTAACTGTACTGTGTACAAAGCAACAAATCCATTACATAACTTAGGAAAATGTCAGCACGCTGCAGTGGCTGTTTTGGCTGGGTAAAGTTTGTCATGGTAACTGGCCTTTAGATCTGGAAATGAAAATGCCTGGCCAAAGACTCGAGAGAACAGTCTGCGATTCAGTTTGATGTTTGCATTACTGAAATCTTGCTGTTTGCTTCACTGATGCACAGTAAACAATGACATATGACAATGATATTAATGACATTTATGACCATTTTTGCTTGTGGTGTTTTCCCACAGGTTAGAGTTGTGATCCTGGCTGAAGCCCCATTAGATGATCTCTTTGTTCAAGATGAACACCATGATGACCATGCCCATGAGGTTTTGGATGAACTTGGTATTAAACAGGTAAAACATCAAGCTTTGATGTTAAGTCTTCCACAGCTGTGGGTGTATTTAATACTTGTATTAGATAATTGCCAGCCTTAGTAAAAGTGGTTCTGACATGTGCAACACTATATGCCACTTTTTCAGATCTTATAGGCTGCAAGTTTTGTCATAATCCTCAAAATTCATTATGATGTATATGACCATATTGCATCTGTGGCTCAAGATGAACCATTCCACAAGTATTTGAATAATCCGAAGCATGCCATTGCAAACTATATTCTTTCTGCTGCTTGAAACATGTGCTTCATATATGTCTGTTATGTGTCCATGAGGCCAATTAGACTGGGTCTTTAGTAGTAGGCGAGATCTTCATTTTATGTCTATGGCCCAGTTGAGCTGTTGGTTAGCAACAGTTTTCATCAGCTTTCTACTCTCCAGCACCAATGCTCACACGTCCTCGTTCCACACTCCACAGGATGCGGGCAGCAGCCTGGCCATCTTCAGTGGAGAGGAGGAAGTTTTTGCCTTCCAGCGGACCGTCTCCCGCCTGACAGAGATGCAGACGGAGGAGTACTGGGTTGAGGGGGACCGCAGCACCACGTGACCCTGACTGGGCTCGTGTCAAAGTCCTGTGAAAAGTCCAGTAGCCTCTAGATGGTCAACAAGTGCTGGCTTGTGGACAGAGGAACACTTAGAAGGGTGGTGGTGGTGGTGTGCAGGTGAACATATGAACTGTGGTCAAACACTCCGAGTCACTGCTTTCTGATGCCAATCCAGTTCACTTGACTGTCCTGACAGAGGAAAAGATTATCTATCTACAATCCCACCTCTTCATATAGGTACATTACCCTGGTTTTTTGGATTCAAATGAAAGGAAGTGTGTGTCCTCTGTAAGTAGATGCCTCTGCATGGATCAGGCTATTTTTTCCCCCCTCTTCAGGTCCATCTGGTGAGCAGGATTGGGGTCACACTTCAGTGACTTCAGGGGAATTTGGAGACAGCCACGCAGACCAGGCTGCTGATTGAGGTGTGACTGAAATAGCACAGAGCCACTCACTGTCGCTCTGTACAGCCTAGCATGACCCACAACTATCAGACCTGCTCCTATAGTCATCTGTTCCTGTGCCCAACACTACCATACTCACTCACCTTAAATACAATGTTAAACTGTGTCATGGGATCAATCTAAGAAACTTGCTATTGAACTGGATGTGAATATGTACTGTATGCCTTTTGCACATGCTATCTATCTCTTTGGTTATATAATATAAGCTGCTGGAGTTTTAATGCCTTTTAACGAAAGGGATACGTGGCCTTATGAGGAAAGATGTAAATGAGTTTTAAGTGATGGCCAAATTACCATTAAGCTCACCTTTCTACAGTTTGTCAACACCAGTCTTACTTTTTAATCATAAGCTATTGCAACAGTGACTGTACTTCACTATCATGGTTACTGTTGTAATAGCTTCTGAGTGATTCAATCATACTTTACAGTCTCCACCTACAATGGTTAAATGCAGTAGATGGTGGTCTAGCTAGTTACCAAGCCTAGTAATCCCTTCATGCTGATTTTCCATTCAGAATTGATTCAGAGATCTCTTGATTAAGAAAAAAATAAGATTGATGTTGGCTAACATGCTAGAAAAGTGAGTTTGATAGTTTGTCGAAAATGATCAGTACAGCAGCTATAAAGCACTGTTAACCCTGGTATATATAATTATGGTATGTACATAGTTTTAAATGGAAAAAGGACGACTTTGAACAAATGAACAATTATTTAAGTAAACTATTTATTACAACAGGATGGGTGTATGTTTTGTAGTTCTGTATCAGTAGTACTAAGTTCTTCCCAGAGTAGGGAAATGGGTTTTGACATTTCCTAGTGCGGAAACGCCTGAGTTATGGAGGCTCAGCCGACACATGGCCTACGTTTACAAAAAAAGTAGATAAATAGATCCACCTTCTCTCTGGGAGGCAGGACAAAAACTGCTGAGCTGTGCAGTCTCCAGGCGCGCACACACACTGTCCATCCATGGGGATTGTGTCGCTTTAAAAGGCTATGCCACCCATGTAATCTAGGGGGCAGGTCTGTCTTCTGTGGCCATCGACTGCAGAGCTCCTCGGTAGTTCAAGCAAAGGCAGGCGGAGGCACGAGAGCGAGGCTCCGCTTGCATCGGATCGCCCAGGATGCAGGGGCTAACTAGTTAGCTGCAGAACAGAGAAAAGGCTCCCGTGTCGTTGTGAATCGGCGGAGATGATATTTCGATGAACCTGCGCACGCAAAATGTGATTTTAGCACCTCGGACTCGCTGGGTGGAGGTTCTGACGTCCTTACAGAAGCCCTTGCACAGCTTACAGATTATCAAGCTCTTGAACTGGGAGCTGGCGGCTCTCCACTCGGGCTGGATAAAACGACTTGAAAAGGAAATTGTCAAGATGGCAGCTGCATTCTGAATGACTGTATCCATATTAAGGGGACGTTTTCTGTCACTGAGCGTACCATGCATTTTTAAAAAATGACCATACTCAGGCTTAGCGTTGAAGTGTTTTGATTTAGGCTATTTTCTGCTCTTGAGCCTTATTATAATTGTGATACTTTGTCGCGTTGAAACCCCTCCAGCATTGCATCACTTCTAGTGAGTCGTCCAAAAGTATTTCTGAGCAGCGTATTTAAAGTTACCCTTGTGTGTGTTCACTGATGCTGGAGCAATCAACTGGGCAGGCACGTGGAGTTAGCTAAACATCAGGTATCAGGACTGCATGGAGAGTGCAGACCAGTAGCCTACCAATGATCTGAAGGAAAAAAATGTCCATTGTGTGTTAACTTGTTTTTTTGTTTTTTTTTTTTTTTTTTAAGTGAAATTATTTTCATTCTATTATCCAGGGCATTGAATCTTCCATACCAGGACTAGAAGCATCGTAGACAGCTTTAACTACACAAACATTAAGCTCATTAATGGAATGCAACTGGAAACCAAGCTTCCAATTTAGTTATTTGAATGATCAAACTGTAGCTCAGAGAAGGCAAAGAGTGGGGATATCATGGCTGAGATGTCAAACAATGAACTTGGTAATACTTTGGACGTTATGATCGATCCAGATTTTGAGCCACAGAAAAGACCGAGGTCCTGTACGTGGCCTCTCCCGCGACCTGAGTCCGACACAGGGAAGCCCGAACCAACCGATATTATTCCCGAAGAGGAGGATGACCCCGCCACTGACAGTTGCGCGGGCCACAGTGCCAACGATATATCGAAAGAAACTGACATTTCCGATGGGGACCATGCTACATCAGAAATTACTCCTGTTGTGCGACTTAAAACCACTTCCAAGGACAAGGAGCTCGACGGCTTCTCGGTACCCTCTCAGCCCTTGTCCACGGCGAGCAGTGAAACAAGTGTGAACGGCCTGGTAGCGCAGCCAAGAAAGTCTTCTGCACGAAGGAATGCCTGGGGCAATTACTCGTACGCGGATCTCATCACTCAAGCTATTGAGAGCTCGTCTGACAAGCGGTTGACTTTGGCCCAGATCTATGATTGGATGGTCAGATCAGTAGCATATTTCAAGGACAAAGGCGACAGCAACAGCTCAGCAGGCTGGAAGGTGAGCTCTTTGTGCACTTTCACTGAAGACTTGGTGTGGAACTAAACCTAGTCATAAGATATGGTATTTTGACACAATATGAGTTAATTTATGCAGAATATCATAGTGGAGGTGATGTTTTCGCAAAACATTACAAGTTCAGCACACCTGTGAAAAGCAATGATGCAGTATCTGTTAAGGAAAGTAGTAGCCTAGTTTCTAGTCATTCTAACCAAACTGATCTAAAAAGCAGAGCGCTGTAGGTCTACCAGTGATGCTCTTCAGATGTTACCTCAGTCAGTGGAAGGGAGGTCAGGTTGATTAGCAGCTGGTGAGACAGTAACTGTGGGTGGCTGATAGGACTGGGTGAGACAGGGTGTTAAAAGAGTGGCAGTGGGCGGTGGTAGTGTAGTGGTTAAGGAGCTGGGCTAGCGTGCAGTAGCCTGAAAGTTGTCGGTTCAATTCCCGGCTTCCACCGTTGTGCCCTTGAGCAAGGCACTCAACCCCAAGTTGCTCCGGGGACAATGTGATCCCTTGTAATATAGCTGACATATGTAATTCACTTTGGTCAAGAAGTGTCTGCTAAATGTAATGTAATGTAAAAGATAAGAGGAAGGAGCAGGGTGACACGTGCCCCTGCTCTTGCCCTTACCCCTGGCACCATTCCCTCTGAGGCTGGCCTTACCACCCTGGCACGTTGCCTCAGCCTGCTGACACATTACTTCTTATCAGGCCAGTTAGTGGTGAGGGAGCCCCATGACACTACGTTTCAGCAGCTAAGACCAGCATTTTCCATCTAGTGTAAACGTTTAGCTCATACATTTTGTACAGACTGTGTTGGACATCATGTATGCCAACAGTGTATCAAAAAACCAGAGGAATTGTTTGCCTTCAGGCACCAGACCAGAGTTGCTGAGTGCTGTCACTCCTGCACACTAGCACAACATCAGGCTATCTTATCAGTATGACGTCCGAGCTATTTGTGTTACACCATATTAGCTTTCATAATCCACCAGCATAGCCACAGAATTAGTAGGGCTGTGTCTGGGTCAGTTCATTGGAGCGGTTGGTAGATGTTTCTTTTGTGTGTGTATGATTGGTGTGGTCTGCTTAAATAAAAACACATCACTGCTTTAGGCATGTGTTTGTGGTGTGGTGTTAGTGGCTTGTGTCTGATACAAAGTTACAATCATATATTTTCCCTTTGATTGGATCACTACCAGACAGTAAATTATCTCCTCTGTGTGCCTACCTTGGTGCACTGGTATTCCATCCTTCCACCCATCCATCCACCCCTCCATCTATTCATTCATTCATTCAATCAAGAAATCTGCTGGAAAACAGCACCAAGTTAACAAGCATCACACAAAGGGGTGATGTTCTATTCTCATGACGATCTGACATCTGATCACCCAGCACAGCAGGAATCCACTCTGATCCAACCAAAACACATCCTTCTTGATTGGCCGTAGTTAATATGCATTTGGTGAGGAATTATGCAAATGATTATATCGATACATTCAATTATTTGATTATAGTCAATACTCAATAGCAGCAGTGTAGGTTTGGTTGTGAATATTGTACTAAAATACTGTACTGAAATTTCATTATGTAATCTGAGTCATATTTCAAATAATAAGTCTGCATTAACATATTAGCATTTTTTATTAGTGATATTTCTGCTGAATGGCATTTTCTCTAAAATATGAATTAAGATTGTAATCTTTTTTTGTTTTTATTTTTCATTTGTGAGATTTGCCAACATTCTATATTTAGGTGACATATTTTTTCTTTGCCTCTATGTGTGTTTAATGTGAGTGTATTTGCAAAGACCTTTTACTATGCCTGTCTTTGCTGGCGCTGTTCGAGTTCAGGGATTATCCTGGCCTGGAAAACCAATTCACTCGTCATGGAATCACATCTAATGAATGCTCTGGCCTTGGCTGGATTTGAATGAGGGGGGAGAGAGAAAGTGTGTGTGTGTGTGTGTGTGAGAGAGAGAGAGAGAGAGAGAGAGAGAGAGACGCTCTTGAAATAGGTTTGTAATCCTACTGTGTAGAGGACGACTATGAGGTGAAAGTGTTTGTTTGTTTGTGTGTGTATGAGAGCGAGTGAGCAAGGGAGTCTGTGTGTGTGTGTGTGTGTGTGTTAGAGAGAGATGGACATTTGCTCTACAGAACAAGAGAATGTCCCATCCAAGCAAAAACAAACAAACCTGGCGGAAATGAAAACATGGGCCCCTTCTCTCCTGATTTATTTGCTTTGTACACACATCGCTCTTCTGAACACTGTGGCTTCCCTGCCACCAAGGCAGGGAGTGGGGGGGTTGGAGGGGCGGTCGATCCAGACGTGTTTATACTCTCAAATGCAATCCTTAGCTGTCAGCTATTAAAGAAAATGAGAGAAATTGCACGGTGCCTAGAGTCTCATGCTAGCTGTAGAGCAGTATAGGTAGTAGAGAGAGAGGCAGAGAGAGAGTCTGTGGTGTTGCTAGGAGGACTTGGAGAGGAGGGGAGGGGGGGTACAGAGAGACATCCCTTCCAGAGCTCACTGCTGCATCAGAGCCCGCCTGCTCATCCAAACCAATGCCCCACTACGATGAAGCGAAGGAAGGAAGGAGGGAGGGAGGGAGGGAGGGAGAGAGGGAGGGAAAAAAAATACAAACTTAAAATTGCCATGAGGTTTTCATCAGCATCTATCTTCTAATTGGCTCTCGCGCACCCCACCTTCACTTTTCATTGGCTGGCAGCGCTAGCACAAGGATCAATCAGCTGACTGGAAACTATGTAGGTCAGTGTGTGTGTGTGTGTGTGTGTGTGTGTGTGAGCGCAAGAGAGAGGAGCTTGCTGTTTGACTCTGGGATCTGGCTTTGTGTGAACTGGCAGAACGCCAGCCCTTCCCTGAGAGGGGCTTGGCTTAGAGAGGGCTGCAGCAGAGAGGAGGGGAGAGACAGAAAAAGAGTGAAGCACAAAGAGACAAGGAAGGCTTTAGATAACAGAGACAACGAGAGCTCGACCTCTATCAGGAAAATGAATTTAAACGGCTAATTATTACATTTAATCTGTTTCTATTAATGTCTGATAAAGTGCTGCACGCTGACTGGTTGAATTAGAATCTTGAGTTATTTTCTTTTAACTTATGGCCGTATGTAGTCTTATGTATGACTATGCAGTAATTGAGAAATCTAAATATTATAGGTATTCTGAATATTTTAGGATAATGATCAATGCCAGTTCATAGGACAACTGAGGACCATTGCTATTTGTCAGTAGTGTGTAGCATGCAGTACACACATGCAAACATGCCATTACCTCTATACCCCAAAGGGTTTGATGTTTGTTAAATTGTATGTTTGCCTGTAACAGGACCTCAGGGCTCATTAGGCCTGTGGACAGAAAAACATGGTTAATCCAGAGGACTGGGAAGGCTGTAGAATGGGATGTGATTCTGAGTTAAACACTATCAAACGCCCCCAGCCAGATGCTCTGTTGTAAGGCAGAAATATGGAGCAAGACTTGCAGCAGTCACCCAAGGTTTGCCCTTTTAAGCGACGAGCTCTCAGCTTAGGCCTCTGCTCTGTGTGCTACTGTGCGGACATTGGTGGCATGCCAGCCAATCAGGACCCAGTATCTCTGTGATGTTTTTTTATGTCTTTGTTTATTTTTTCAGTCCCTGTTCTGAAACAGTGACTCCCTGTCTTGTTTTTCGCGTGCAGACATGTTGGTGGAAGATTAGTGGATTCTTTGTGGCGGTGGTGTGACCCAGGCGCTGTTGGTCAGAGAGCGGGCAGAAGATGAACTCATGGCTGCGGAGAAAGGCCTCTTATTGTTGGAGCCACAGCTCTTCCTCTGTTCTGCCCTGCCGTGGCACTGTGCCAACTGAGCTTGGGTAGAACGCGCCCCGCAGACTACGCTAACGCGGACAGCCTTTCACAAGTGAGGAGATGGTGAAATATAGGCCCAGGCTCAGAGTAGAGTGTTTAGAATTAAGAACATAAACTGAAAAAGAAATTATCTTTGGACATTTGTGTTAACTGTTAGAGGCATGCTGTCAAATAGGCACGACTGTCATTAGTCTGTTGATAGAATCAGGTTGTTTGTGTTTCCTCTTGAGATCTGCATTGACAAAATAAACGATCAGCTGAACAATAGCTTTCACCATATCAGTACTTTATAGTTGAAGTCCGCTCTCTCCTAATCCGAGTATTTGTAAGCACCAGAATGGTCATTGTTTTCCCAGCTCTCTAATTAGGGATGTGTAGGCTGCTAAATCTCAGCAAATCTCGGGTGCCTGTGTCCAATTGCCCAATCCAATCAATCCTACCGGCTCAAGGCAGGAGGAATGGCAGCCTGCTTTAGCCCTTCACAATGGGCCGCGGTACATAGGGTCGTGCTGAACAACCCCTGGGGATTGAAAGGCCAGTAATTGGCTTGACGCAGAGCCTTTCCCTGGAGCGCCACGTCCACAGGTCATCACTTTCGCCCGCAGGGTAGAGTCAGGCCAGCAATCAGGGTGCCTCGCATGCAGTTGCGAGGCTGGGAACTGTGTGCAGTGAGGCATTGTTGCTGCTGCTGCCGCTGTTGCTGCGCCTCTCTCTCCCACTCGCCCACATTCCCCCCCAGCTGTTGTGTGCTGTGGGTTAAATAGCACAAAGGTCAGGGTGGAAATCCCCACAGTGGAAAAGCTTGAAAACTCCAGCACTGCTAAGAAGCACCAGCAGATTAAGCGTGTTGCTATTGTGAGCCACTGCACTCGCGAGGGGCAAAGCTAAAGATGACCACACAGCAGTTTTTTCTGTAGTCAGCTCTGGTGGAGGACTGTTATTAAATAAATAAATAGCTGAATTGATGGTCTATGAAGTCATCTCGTCTCATTGACTCGTGCCACTGGCCAACGTGATCATTGTGAAATTGTGTTAGCATTTTTAAGCTGGTGTACATTTCAGCACACACCATCATTAACAATGATGTTGCCCTTTTTTGACTTGTGAACCAACCCAGTTGTAACCCAATGGAGGCTTAGTTAGGACATTTACACCATTTCAACAAATTTGGTCTTAGTGGCGTTCTCCAATAAACGGAGTGAATGAATGAGTCATGAAAACAACATCCATATATCTTGGTGCAGGAATGCTGAGTCAACATGGTACAATCCAATATTTATCTGAAAAAATCAAACATAACCGTGGCTCCCACAACATTTTAGGGAAGAGAAGTCAGCCTAATGGATGTGTTGTTGGGAGAGCTAGATTTAGATTGATCTTGACTATCGTGTTTATGTTTTTAGTGGTCATGGACTACCTGTCATTGGCAGAAAGTGAAAACAAAAGGCTGAAAACCGAACTAATGTGTATCCCATCAACACCACAATAGTGTTGAATCACTTAGGAGAAATATGACCATGAACTCCCTCTATATTTCCTTGTGTTTGGCCAAGAAAGTCAGCCTAAAGTTTTGGCCTCTGTTGGACACATTTGCGTAACGCCTATGGGTGACCGCACAGGTCATCCAACTTGAACCTAAGATTACAACTAAGGTTGGCAACTCTGTGCGCCGGGATAGAGATAATTCTTCACATCATACGCATGTGTTTGTAATAGATGTTAATGGAACACAGAAGCCTCTCTGTGTTTCCAATTGTGTCTGCAGTAGTAAAGACAGGGCCTTAACTTAACACACAAACTTGCTGTAGCTTTATACTAGTATTTTGCTTTGTTAGCAGGCTTCTCCTGCAAAGTTCTGTTCTCTCCTGCAGTGACCCAACCAGACTGTGTTGTGCTGCAACGTTCTGGGCTGGGATGTGGGGTTCTGAGGTCTGCTGCATGGTCCTCATTTGGTTACCTCTGCCTCAGTCAAACCCTTTCATTTTGCACATAGCTCAGAACCTCCCAAGTGGGGTCCCACAGACCTCTCCCTGCTGACAGGAAAATGGGCTGAAAGATGAGTGTCTTTGAGAGAGAGAGAGAGAGAGAGAGAGAGAGGAACGGGAGGAGGGAGAGGGATGGAGAGAGAGAGAGAGTATGGGGAAGGCGAAAATAAATGAAGGATGTTTCCCTCAAGGATGGGTTGTGGATTTGGATCATCAAACGTTTATCTGATAAACTTTGTCTTCCTCTTCAGTACCCACATATGTTAGACAATCAGTCCAAAATCAGTTTAACGCAGACTTTGTTCTTTGCTGTTTATATAGTCAGCATTAACCAACTACACAAAAGCAAGCATAATTGCTTTCACTGTACTGTAGTCTTCCTCACATTGGACATAAATGTCTGTTTAGAAATGTAATTATGTGGGAAAAAACTTATCAACAATATCAGGATGTCTGCAGACGACTCGCACCAGTTGATCACAGTTGTTCTTGTTGACCTTTACCAGTGGGTCCACACCCTCTGTCCCTGACCCTCGGCTCCAGAACACACTGTACTGGCCAGTGTGCTGTTGGCCTGTACTCCAGTGGAGTTACTGGCTCCGAGTAGCGTTGCAGGACAGGTCCTCCTTTCCTGCTCGAAAGCTTAAGCTGGACCGCTGCCTGGAGCGTCATCGCCTGCCTGAGCTGCTCTGTGTGTGTGTGTGTGTGTGCGCTAATTCTATTCTGCTTCTATACAGAGGGGTGTGAGTTGTTGTCTGATAATGACTTTAATATAGTATGCATATATAAATGACATTCAGGATTTTTTTTATTGATTATCTCCAAAACATAAATTAACATGTTTATTAATAACCAAGTGGCCCTGGTGTTCCCTTAGGTTTCAACATTTAAAGTAGGTTTGCTTAGCAATTTGCTATTGGTATTTGTGTCTAATAGAAAGAACATGATGGTGAGTAAAGTAGTCTTATCGACAGGGATACAATATTTCCCTCAGTCATATTCTTAAAAAGTCATTCTCATATAGTTGGATATTATTCTGCTGCTGGTGATGCACTGTTCCCTGGTGTAGATCAAGACAGCTTGTTGAAACAGATGGCATCCTCACTGAAGAACAGGTTAGCACAAACAGTCCTCAAATGAATACTCCCATGATGTCCCCAAGAACAGTTGTGTTACATCAGTTACCAGTATATCAGATTGTGTGCTGCAAATATTATGCTGCTCTTTTATCCGACTCTGCCATTGCGTGTCCTTGTAGTTTTAAGATGACAAATAAAAGACCAACAATCCAAATTGACAGAATGATAGAATTTCCCTAAATGATTGCCACACCTATTTGTGTTTGTACTCTTTGGGAACTACTTTGTGAAGCTATGAAATTGTCCCTAGGCACATATCACATATGTGATGGTAAAAATCTGTCCTGAATGTGTTCATTTGGCTGCAGTTATATAGAGGCTCAGTCTCTGCTCAAACTGAAATCTTGCAATTAGACATCTAAAATTACTCCAGAATCTGGCCAGACCGCCTTCTCTGTCAGTGACCCATTGGGTCGCCCTTGTTCTCCATTACAACACAGATATTCACTCTGAAATTAGTTTGAATCATAATTGGTTTTCTGGAGATGGAAAGTGTTAATTGCTCAGTGAATACTAAGTTTAGTTACTGAACAATTACAATTCCGGGTCTTGAAGGCCAATGCTTAAAGGCGTAAAAATTGGAATACGTGACCCTGATAAGTCAAAGGGTCATCTAAACCTTTAGACTTCCACTCTGTCTGCTAATATGGGTTTTACACAGTGAATAGAACACCCCCCTGTTGAGCCAGACAATTGAGGGAAGCTTGGATTCGAGAAAGCTCCTAAACACTCTGCACCAGCATTGTGTAAGGCTGTGTGTGTGTGCATGCGAGTGAGTGCCTTTGGTTACTGTTGACCCTGGCTGATCTTTCTGCAAAGAGGGCAGAAAATGTCTGACTGTGTGTGGGAGTGAGTGAGAGGGGGAGAGTGAGTGTGTGTGTGTGTCTCTGTGTGTCTGCTGTTGCGTAACCTCAGAAACCCATTTGTTTATCCAAGCTCTTGGATTCCATATAGTGAAGCTGCTTTAAATGGGTGTTCTTCTCTCTTGAAAACCCATACCAATCAGGTCACTGGGTCACCAATCCTCTATTCTCATCCCTGCCAGTGGTTGCCTTCCAGGTTCTCCGGACCACATAATTGCTACTGGTTTTGCAAATTGAACTGCTTCAACTATTGGTTTCCACTCCAGTTCTTAACTTGCACCCATAACCTTAGCATAGGCATACATTTTTGAATTGCTGTGAGGGTCATTTAACTCTCACACACCCATTCCTAAAGGTGATGTAACATGATATTTGTTCTACTTTTCAGAACATGTTTTTTTTGTTCACGCATCATCTCGATTAGCTCTGCATAAAGAGGCGTGGAATATGACTAATATAGATCTACAGTGCAGGTCGCTGAATCTGTTTGGAGAACATCGTCCCGAGACTTGAGTTCATCGGGTTGTCAGGCATGTTCTCTGGTCTCAGCAGACACAAAGGCCAGTTCTCCTGAGGCCGTGGGGGTGGTGGCTCTGGACAAAGACCTCCACTGAGATCTTCCCTCCCCCAACAAAACAAACCAAACTAAAAACATTGGACTGAAAGAATGCTGACCTATTCAGCGTTAATATTAACATTAACATTACCCAAGTTCACAGAAAAAAAGAGAACTCCTATGGGGCTTCCTGCTGTCTCATGTTCTAGAATGGCCTGTGTTGAGCAGTAATACGTCACTGTCGGTTCTCGTGTCATGTTCCAGAACAAGCCGATGTTCGTGAGACAAGCACCAGGTAATTTCAGTCAGACGGATTTTGAGAATACAATGAGGAAACAGGAAGCCAGTATAAGTAAACTTAAGGTTGGAACTTGTGAAGCAAAGATAACAAATTACTCTGGTGTATGGCCTGTGATGGATTATAGTGAAGAAAAATGTGATTGGATGGCAAAGGCAGGAATGGACAAAAGATCAACTGACTAGCCTTTGTCTAACGAGCGGTTGTATCGTGTTTTCACAGTTGAAAAGAATAGTAATTCACCAGACAGTGCGAGTTGGCAGTTGCTTATGAAACTCTTGCAGAGAGTCCAAAATGAAAAGGTCTGCTTCAGGGGATTTTGAGAGGCTACGGGGTAGGCTAAATTACCTAAAATACCTAAATAGTATATGAAGTTACCTAGTTACACCAGTTTCAAGAAGAGTGCAAAAGTATAACTGACGTTACATTTTGAGGCCCTGATGCAAGTGTATGAGGCCTTTGTGGACAGCTTGACATATGCGTAGCCTGGAGAGCCCAAAAGAGCCTTTATAAAATCTCATATTCAGACTGTACTGCTCCGCTCCAGTAGACTGGAGAGTAAGGTCTGAAAGCATGTATGAAGACTTGTGTAATTCTCTGTTGAGCTCTGTGCTGTAGCCACCCTGCTATTCAGTCAGAGTTTATGTAAGTCCTAAATGGATGCCCCATTGTGCAAAATTGGTACTACAATACCTAATGACTCACTGGAAGAAATCACATGAATGAAGCTGCCATTTATGAATAAAAATGTCTTTTCAGAATGGCTCAGCTGCACAGGCTGGCCTAGTCAGTACTGGCATCTCAGGGTTGGATTTTGGCATGCACTCATGCTTTTTGTTTTCTTTCATTGATTTGTGCTCTGGTCCAGTGTAGTCAACAGGGCTTTCAGTAGTCAATGGGTACAGTGAAGTGCTTCACAGTACAGTACAGTTAGTCCCCATTTTAAATTCCTCTTTTCATTTCAGAACTCTATCCGGCACAACCTGTCCTTGCACAGCAGGTTTGTGCGAGTCCAAAATGAGGGAACCGGTAAGAGCTCTTGGTGGATGGTCAACCCGGAGGGCGGCAAAGGTGGCAAAGCGCCGCGCCGGCGCGCCGTCTCCATGGACAATGGCAACAAGTACACAAAGAGCGCCCGGGGCCGGGCGGCCAAGAAGAAGGCAGCGCTGCAGGCGGCTCAGGAGGTCGGAGGGGACGCGACGAGTCTGTCCCGCTGGGTCGGAAGCCCCGCCTCGCGGAGCAGCGACGAGCTGGACGCCTGGACGGATTTCCGCTCGCGGACCAACTCCAACGCCAGCACGCTCAGTGGCCGGCTCTCGCCCATCCTGGCCAACCCGGAGCTGGACGAGGGCGCCGACGAGGACTCGCCGCTCTCGCCCATGCTCTACTCTAGTCCCAGCAGCCTCTCGCCGTCCGCCGGCGGCCTCGGCGAGCTGCCGTGCCTCGCCGACCTCGCCGGCACCATCAACCTGAACGACGGCCTGATGAACGACCTGCTGGACGACATCAGCCTGACCGCCGCGCAGCAGCCGTCGCCGGGCGGCGCCGACGACGACGACTGCGGCGACGAGCGCGGCTCGGTGTTCACGTTCGGCTGCCCCTCGCCCATGTTTGGCCCCACGCTGCGCCAGTCACCAATGCAGACCATCCAGGAGAACAAGCAGACGTCCTTCCCCAGCCTGTCGCCCTACGGTGGTCAGACCCTGCAGGAGCTGCTGGAGGGCGACGCGTGCGGCGGCGGCGGCGGCGGCCGCAGCAGCGAGATCCTGCTCACGCAGTCGGACCCGCTCATGTCGCAGGCCAGCGCAGCTATCGGCCCACAGAACTCCCGCCGCTGTGCCATGCTGCTCCGCAACAATGACCCAATGCTGTCCAACCAGCCGGGCGCTCCCGGCCTCAACGGCACTCAGGGCTGGAGAGGCCTGAACGGAGGGCTTGGCCTGAACAATGACCCACACTACACAGCGAAACAGCAGCAGCAACAGCAGCAGCTGCTTCGCCCCTCCGCCCTCCCGGGCACCTCGGCCGACCCTTCCCTCCTGTCGGGCCTCAACGGCAGCCTGACCCCTCAGGACCGCTTCCCGGCCGACCTGGGCCTGGACGTGTTCAACGGCAGCCTGGACTGCGACATGGACGCCATTCTGCGCGGTGAGCTGATGGAGGCCGACAGCCTGGAGCTCAGCTTCGATGCTGGCTCCGGAATAGTCTCGGCCCAGAACAACGCCAACTTGAATGCAGGCAGCTTCTCTAGGGCCAAGGGCACCACGTCCCAGAGCTGGGTGCCCGGCTAAAACCCTCCAAGCCAAGCCAAGCAGGTGAGATAATGTCTGGTGTGTCTCCATAAAATAGAAAACATTAAGAAAACAAATCACATCTTAGCTCAACATGGAAGTGGCCATGTTCATTTTATTGTTATGCATAAAGTATCTTACAAATTTGCGAAATACTGATGCTCTTACAAGATAACAGACTTGCTGAAAGAATATGAGAGATCTATTTTATGGCTTAGCGAACAAAGGACAGCTCGAGTATATTATGGCAGTGCTGGAAATCTACAATAAATGATCTCAAGGGAATAGTAACAATGAGTCATTGTTGAAATAACCCGTCTCCTACAATCTTGTTCTTTTGGCCCCAAGATGACATGTTTACAGGGAAACACGGCAAATAAGTATCCGCAGATTGTTACTGCTAGGGATGGGAAACTAATTAATTCCTTCTCAGTTGAAAGAAACAGATTTCCATTTGTTGGTGATGGGAGAGAATCCCGTCAGAGTGATCCTTTAAACAACATGCCCACTAAAAGTATCTGTTATGGTCCTCATTTGAATGACATTAAGTATGAACACTTCTGACCTATGCATAGCAATTCTAGATAACAAATATCTAGCTATAGAATATCTAGGTATTCTCTAACATGTACAATGGCCTTGTACAATTTGACATTGCAATTGGTTGTAAAGTTTGAAGTTTACCAGTCTTGTTACCTTTTAATTCCCGAAGATTAAGTTAAACCTCTTGTGTTTTCTCTTGTCTCTTTGCAGATCTTTAAGTTGACAGGAGAACCAGCTCCACGTCGTTTGCCAAACCAGCTATCTGCTCCGTGAGGCCGATGGTCTGTTTACTGAACAAAATCCAGAGAATGTTACCATTGTCTTCACCCAGCAAAGACACTCCAATAATACAAAGGATACTTGAAGCAGCTCCCACTGAGTTCCCATGCCCAAACCGCAAGAGAAGTTGTAATTATGCAATCATGTTCTTTTACCATTCCCTGGTCCACCACCATTACACACACACAGCTATACAGCTACACACCTACACGTACACACATACATGCACACACATAAACAAAAGATTTTGTTATGGAAAAGGAAAAAAAGAAAATGAAATGGTCATCATGATGTACCCCTGACCTTCCTCACTGTACCGTGAAAAAAAAGAAACAATTGTGACGTGTTTTGATCTATTTAGTGTTCTTATGTATGAAATGTTATAGTTTTAATAACATCATTCTCCCTCCTCCATATATTAGGCTCTGAAGCAACCTTGTTGCATTCCATGCTAACATTTAAAAAAAAACAAAACACTTTTTTGAACTCCCATGAAAAAAAAATGCCCCCTCCCCCTCCTTTTCCCTCCTCCAACTCCCTTCCCTCCCCCAAAATAGGGTTCCCTCCAAAATGTAGTTATTGAGGCCAGTGGTTCTCAACCCTGGGCAGCTGTGTGCTCCGGGTCTTTTGTTCTCCCTGTACTTCAGACTGTGGGTGTGCGAGCTGAAGGAACTCATCTGAGGAGCCGTTTCCTGGAGCTCGCCACGCAGCGAAAACAAACAGACCCCATCAGCCAGGGTTGCTGAATGTTTGCATTCAGGGTTACTAGACAATTTCCTTGTGTGTATATTTAATGGTGTGAAGGTGTTTTCTTTTTTCTTTTTAAAAAAGAGAATGTTAACCATCTGAAGATAGCTATCATGCAGTGTTAATAACTCCATGAAATGTGATTTGCAACTGCTTGCAAAAGGTGCATCTTGCCACTTGGGTCTTTCCTTCACGTTATCTTTGTACTCAAAGACACATAAGATAAAACACTTGCACGCACACAGATTTACATTTGTATGTGCGTGTCTGTACAATAACAGGTGCTAAACAGTGTTTTCAATCCGCCATGCAGTATGTAATACATTGAAACCTTTGCATGGGTATGACATGTCAGATGGGCCGTGCACTGAATAAACACCCACTACAGTGTCTTGTACTGTTTGTTGCCAAATTTTATGACCGTGCGAGGCAACCAAATCACGTGAGCCTGTAAGGCTGTAGCAAAATCTCACGTTGTGTATTACGAACATCCTTTGGAACTCCAGGTACACTCAGTAGTGTTGAATACTTCCTTTGGAGCATTGCCTGTTTAGAAAGTAAGAAAAATGTTATAGCAACTAAAATATATCATCTACTTTGGCATTATTATTTTGAACAAAGAATGAAAGACTTCATTCGTGTGGAGAATAACTCTATTGTACTTCACCTACAGGCAGTAGTGCCCCAGTTGCCAACATTTGAACCAACACTCTCCAAGCTTAACTCCCCAAATTTTTTTTATCACAAGCTCCTTTTCTCTTCTTGTTTGTTTTCCCCCTCCCCCCATCCCATCAGCCACTTTGCCAGCCCATTCCATGCTTCTTGTCTGTGTGCAGTACGGTATGTACTATATGTCTGGCTGACATGCGATATGAGAAATAAAATGTCAGGAAACTCCTTGTTTATGAGTCACATTCATCCCTAGAGCCAAGACTGCCTATGTTTGATCTTTCTCACTGAAGTAGGTTCGTGTGAATCATTTGTGACCCCCCCCACACACTATAAATGGTCTTGTAGTCTGCTCCAGACTGGCATGTAAATAAAGTTTGGCTGAGCATTCAGGAAGTCTAACAGCCTTTATGCCATAGCAAGCTTCCTTTGTTGACTGTTCCTTCTTTGGTGGGGAGAGAGGTGGGGGGATATGGTCATTCGGGATACTGTGATAACAGACATTTCAACAGTGCTGACTTGACTGTTTTCAAGACTGGTTAATTCAGACCCAAACTTAACATGGCTGATAGTTTGCTTCAGAAAGCCCAGCTAATAACACATTTATATTTTGCCTTTTCAGCTACTGAGCTGTTTCTTTGACAGCTGTACAAAATGCTGAGTTTAGGTCTAGACTATGCCTAAAGCCATTATTAACTTAACACTTTATTAGCCACAGACACTTGCAGCATGTGCTAAAACCAATCCCCAAGACCCATGCTGGGTGTTTTGTGTATCTTGCTGTGGTTTTAGGTCTGGGTTTTGCTGTACACTGAATAGGCAACAACAATTGTGCTGAATGAGGCAACTACAAAGTGTCAATTCAGAGATTTTATTGGACAAGATATACACTTTGATGTGCAGCTGGATAAAGACTACACATCACATGTATCACAGACATTTGTAATAAATGAAGTGTATTTCCTCAGAATGATACTTCAAAAGATTGGACTTTGATTTTATTTTTACTCTATACTGTATTGGAATGCATGCTGTTGGCAGGCATGCCAAATTTTAATGGATTAGCGTGCATCTTGTGTAGATTACTATAGCTGCTTTCAGACATAGGTGCAAGTCCGCATGTTCTGCAGATATCAAACGGTTGGGCTGTATATCTGAACAACATATCCTGACATTTGGATCTCCGAACTTAACCGGCTCTTACACTACTCCCCTCCTAGTATTTCAGATGGACATTATGTAAATGCGCTCATCTCTGAACGAAGCAAAGAACACGCAGAGATTCTGTTCATGTGTGTTAGTGTCGTTCACACATAGCCTAATGTCCGTATAACGTCCGCATGTAAGCATAATCACCCGAAGGGATGGACATCCTTTTGACCAAGATCTGCATATAGTACGGAGGACATGTCTGAAAAAAGTTTATGAATATTTTATCTTGTATCATATACCTTCTGTACAATTTCAGTACAACAGTACAACAATTTCAGTATGTTATTCTATAACGCGGTAAAGTGAAGTGAGCTCCAGTATCTAATGGCCTCTACCTATCCTGTTTCCTCTCCTGTTAGTCACAATCTCTGATCACGGCACTGTGTGTTAGACCTGGGGCTCTGACTCTTCTGTTGGTCCCTCTGGGGAGGCCGCATCCCATAGGTCATTAGCACTGGTGTGTTTGACATTCACATTATCCTCGGCTACATCACCTGTTTGATTTGGATCAGACCAAAATGTACCTGTTTGTCTGCTTGGTCCCCAATTAGTTGTAGATGTATGACAAGCGACTGTCAAGTACTCAACAGGAATTAAGCTTATTGTATTTGAAAAAGCATAAAGGAGAAGAGACGCTGTTGGCAGTGTGAGTGTTGCATTGTGTTCCCTGATGGCTTGGAGCTGTGCGGAGGGACCCCTCTCTCCGTTTGGCCAGCATCACATATCTCACACCAGTAATGTCAGGAGACAGCGTACAAGAATATGGTTACCAAGGAAACCCAGTGCTCGAAGGAGGCAGCCTGCAACAAGACTGTAATCTTTGCTGCAGTGTATGTAAGTGAACACACACACAGCTGATTTTGGGCTGAGCGTTCTCATCTGCGCTCCAGCAGTGATACTTATTTATATTACACTGACATTCTGTGTATTTTTTGATTTTCCTTTGAAGGGAAGAGGGGGTGACATCATTAACTTCACTAGCAATTCCCTTCACAGTGGCAGCATCCTATGGAAATTAAGGCTACACTAAATGTTTCCCTCCCCCAATGACAATGGAATCAAAGCGGGCCATATGTCCTTGTGCTCCCATTGGCTGAAATATACCTTAGCGATGATCTCTTATTGGATACTGGCAACCTTTGCAGTGAACCAATCATTTTTCCTGTATCTAAGTGAATTGGGAATGGTGAGCTATTTAAATCCTCTAGACGTGGAAGAAATGATATTACCTCCATTATTTGTTTTGCTATATAATTTCAAGCCACTGCTCAATGAGCAAGAAAATGGCAGATAATAAAAAAAACACATGTTAAAACAAAATGCAGGTATCCTATTCAGATTATATTCATTATCTAGATAAGCATTTTAGAATTCACTTTTTAAAATTATTATAATGTTATTGGATTTGCCTGAAAATACAATCAAGACATGTTCATGAAAAAAATGCCCAAGCACCAGTATAAAATGGCATGAATCAATTAGAATATAGAATTTGCTGCAATGTAGGGCAAAGGTCATGGTTTTCAAAGCAGTATGTGCAGACAGGGTCTCTAAATAAAAATGTTATAATCCAGCAGAAATCTCTTTTTAGGGACTGGATTTATTTTTAAAATATTCCATCAAAAATTGAGAGGCTGTCTTAATCTGCACCATTCTGCAGACAGCACCACTGGAATGCATTTGGTCTAATAATAATAAAATAAAATCTGTTTGGAAGGGAATTGTCCAGGACCTGATCTGTGCTGCTGAATTGAGCATCTGAAACTGGGGATGCGCATAAATAGGCTAAGCATGTAACGTGGCTTTGAATTTGTATGTGGTCATCTATAGTACATTTGTTGACCTTTTTGTACAGTGTTGATCGCATGCACCATGTCTGCTAGCCTAAATCGGAAACCACAAGAATAGGCAGGAAACACTTGAGCTCTCGTATAGGCATCATGAACTATTAAATTAACCTGTCGGTGAAAAGCTGCTCGTATTTATCGGTGTATTCCCAGATATATTACACACTCATATCCCAGCAGCATTCTCTGTTATAATCCGATTGTAATATGCGGATAATATTCCCCCTCTGTAGCAGCACAGCAGCGCCCCTCTGAGGCTTCAGAAGTCACAGTCCGTTAGGCTACTTTCTCTGGAGAGGTTTTTGCAGTTGTAAATTCAAGATAGGCTATTAGAAAAGCAGAACACTCTCAAGCGCAGTGGTCCTCGGCCTATGTGTTGAATTAGCCTATGCATTCCTCACATATTATCGTGGGGGTCTAACAGGTTCCATAGTCTTTCGCGAATAGCCTGTTCTTAATCTGTGACCGCCCGCCATGCCCTGATTTATCAGTAAAATCCACAAACACTTACCCACTTTCCGTCTAAAATTGTGTTTCATTATGATAGTGTGAACAGCAAAATAGCCTATAGGCTACTGGCCCATACCTGTCAACACTCCCGTTTTTCCCGGGTTTCTACCGTATTTCAAGGTCATCTCCCAGCACCCTCCCGTTTTTTTACTTCTCCCGGAAAACTCCCGTAATTTGCATGGCCATCAAACTTCATTTTAAAATCATTGATCCATTCAGGTTGCCAGATTGTGTATGAAATACACCCTACACATACACGATCACTTAGTTTCAATTTCAACCGTTTTGTCATAGGCTAAAACCTTGCAACCCAAAACCCAAATAAGGAAGCGGGTGCCGACTGCGCAGCCTGAGTCTCGTCGTAAGCAAGCGGGCTAGTTGAACGGCCTACTCCAGAACTAGCTGTTGTAAAATTGTTTGGAATTTAATTGATTAACACATCACATAAACTGTTATTGAGTGTTGTTGATACACTGAACTTGTGCCCTCGGAACCAAATCTGACAGCAAGCAGCTTTGGAGTTTTGGAAGTAGGCTGCAGGCAGGCAGCTGGTGGATACATAACTGGCATGCGTAAGGTAATGGTAAGGTAAAAGCAACGACCGAAATGCAGTGTTGAAACACGTGTATGAAACGTATTAAATATGCAAACACAGATCCGGTAGCCTATAAACACTGCCCCCCCCGCCCGAAAAAAAATCTCCCGTTTTTGGAAAGCTAAATGTTGACAGGTATGATTACTGGCCACGTCTCTTCACTGGTCGAAGATGCATTGCACAAATTCGATTGCTAGAAAACATTGGCGTAGTAGGCCTAGCCCACGATAGGACGGACTTCATTCATGGTGACTGGCTGGTAGCGGTCACTGGTCACCATGGATACTCTGTTGCAACACCACTTGCAAGCGCGCGGGACGCAGTAAAACACTGAGGTTCTGCTCTTTGATTTGAAGGTTGACTGTCTAGAGAAAGAGCTCTTTGACCGTTTTGACATATTATTTAAGGCAGGCTTAGGTAAGTTAACAGTTAGAGCACATTTCCTCTCAGAATCTCAGGCCTAGTCATGTCCAGATGCAGAACATACAAAGTATCTGCATCGGTGCGCGTGGATCAGATGGAGTCCGAGCTGGCCGCGCAGTTGGATGCACTTCGAGCAGAAAATGTATTTCTTCAAGGGACTATTGGGAAATCATACTGGTATGATCAAACGCAATTGGCGAGTTGACTGGCGGGACTAATCTGTTAATGATGAATTGATTGTCAAGTTTGGTGCCACACATAGGTATCCACCTAATATCTCGATAATTTATATTTTAGCTCGGTGCAAATTCCTAAGGACATTTCTTACTTTCGTGTGGAGAGAGAACAGTGTTTGAAAAGACTCTTGCAGGTTGGTGCAGTGTAGCCTAACTTTTGGAATTGTTATGACAAGTTGTTTTGAATAGCTCAAGTTACATATTTCTCAACGTGGCATATATTCAACAGGTCCCTGCTGCACGACCTCATGTGTCCCCGGCGGAGGTCATTCAGCAGGAGCTGAAGAGCTGTATCAATCGGGAATACACACCTGAAAGTCTTCCTCTTCTGCTGCACCAGGTGAGGACGAGTGCTTCTCACAGACTTGCAGGGACGTAGCACAAGATCCTGGGCCCCTGCATAGTCAGTCCTGATGGGCCCCCATGTTCCTCAACCCAGGTAAAATAAAATATAATCCAGACTTTTCCAGGGCCCTCCCTCCCCTTGGGCCCCTATAATCAGTAGTGGTTTTACCCCCAGTCCGACGCCCCTGCAGACTTGCATCAGATGTCTGAGTTATACAGTAGAATTTTAGATTTATTTGGGCTACATATATATTTGTATATGATAAATACAAATAATATATTTGTATTTGTATATATACTCCCCCCCTTAACAACTGGAGTCTTCCCTTCCAGCACTACTTGGACCGTTCCAATCAGTTGACACAATGCAAACACCTGCTCATGTTGAGGTGGAGGAGATTCTGTCGCCACTCCACAGTTTTAGAACGGTTGTATCCTTCCTACAAGGTAAGTCATGACAGGTGAGGAGATTGTGGCCCATAAAATACATTTGCTTTTGGTCGCTTGCCAGACTCCTTTTTGGTGTGTCTTCAGGGACAGATGGACCTGCTGGTGCAGGAATATGAAGATGCAGTGCAGCGAGCGCGCAGGCTGGCCGTGTCCAGAGAGAGACTCCTGACCAGAAGGGCAAGCCCAAACATCATACTCTCCCAGGAAGATGTGGTCATCTACCTCCAGTGGCTGGTGACCCATCTGCACTCCCTGAAATCTGTCCACAATTTTCTGCAGGTAGACACCTAGCCAGCCATATAGACAGTACTGCAGAGAATCACTTTTCAATTACCACCTGCCTTATCTCTCATTGTTGTAGGAGGAAATTTAAGGTGATGGGGATTATGTAATTGTTAAAATATTTTGGGAGTAGATAAAAATATGAAAAATATTTAAGATGCTGGGTTAGATTTTGGATAGGTGAACCCTTCATTGCAAATGCAAGGAATCTTTCTGAGATTTCACCTCATTCTGTGGAAGTTTTTGTAGAATTTAATGAGCTGTTTTTTTTCTACAGACATCTGTGCTTGGTTATGTTTTACAAGATCTTTGTGGTGCTTTAATTGCAGGTTCTCCATTACCTACCTGCAAGTGAGAGGAAAGACATGGTGTCTGGAATGACTGTAATAGATGTTATTTCCTCCTCCACCAAACAGCTGGCAGGTGTGATATATATATACCCGAGAAGTCAACAAACATACTTTATAAGCTATCTTCACAGGTCTTTAAAGTAAATATATATTCATGACTTGGGAACAGTCTCTGGAGTTTGTGATGAAATGTTGTAGTAGTAATCCATGCCCTCTCCATGCCCTCTCCAACAGGAGTGTCTTTAACGACTGGGGTTCCTGTTCATATGCTGAGGCTTGACCAGTGTGAGAGGCAGCTGCAGCACCTCCTGTCCCACTTCCAGCTGCAGTGTGGCACTCCAGACCTCAGGACCCCCACTGATCAGATGGAGCTCTTCAGAGTGGTCTGTATGCACATACAGTAATACCATTGATTAATACAGTGTCAAGGCCTATACATTCTGGAAAAAATGAATTGAAGATCCAGCAATGTTTTCTGTGATGTTATGGTGGTTATTCTGCGGTAGGTATCACAGGAGTTCCGGGTGATCTTCCAGAAGCAAGAGGAGGAGAGGGCCCTGGAGCAGTACGGCAGCTCGGAGGCCTTGGAGGGGCAGCTGGGGAGGAAGGGCACCGGGGTCGCCCTGAGGAAGGAGGCCAACTGGGTTCCCTTCCTCCAGGTGAGACACACGCTGGACTTGGCTCTCAGTTCCTTCTCCTCTGCTATATCCACTACACCAGTGGTCACCAACCTTTTTGAGCCCAAGATCCCTAACCTCGCCCTGAACAAAGGCAAGATCTACCTTGAAGCGTCAAAAGAAAATCAAAGCTAAAATACTTCCAATTTAAGGCCTTTTATTTAGGCAAATGTATCAGGTCAAAAATATCACATCCTCTACCCCCTTATACAGGCGTCAATGAGATAACAACACTTTAACATAGTCTTTACTTACATGATTTTGGTTTTGATTTTCTAATTGGAGTAAGTGTTTGTGACAATACGTCATGATAAATTTGATGTTTAATCGCTGTTTTGGTATGAAGCATCTTTCACGTAATTAATGCGCACACTAAGTGAAAGTAACCTAAGCCTAGGCCTACAATGCACTCCGTGTCTGTGCAGGTCCGCAATCGATTACATTCTTCAAATGGAGAACAAATTCCTGATCGCTAAACTTTTGTTTTTTATTTTCTGTCAGTTAGCAGTTGATGTAGAAACACTTAGCATAATTTGACTTCAGCAGTGACAAGTCCTGTTGAGAGAGAGAGAGAGAGAGAGAGAGAGAGAGCGCACCTGCAAAGTGGTGCTGTGCGCGTGTGTGTCTGCATGGGGTTACGTTCGGTTCAAGTCAGAGGTTGGTTCGTCCGGTCCCGCATTCACGTTGCTCCATTATTAGATTAACGTTATCAGACAGCACTGTAAATGTATGCAGGAATTTCTCGCATTATGATGGCTAGGTCTTGAATAAATCATGCGCTATCCTATACCGCGCTGATATGTCGGCTACGCCCTGTAAACGTTGGCAAACGTGGGAATTTGGTGACTTTTTAATTGTCCTGTTATTCTCGGGATCTACTGGGCAAGTCCTAAAGATCTACTGGTCGATCGCGATCGACGGGTTGGCGACCACTGCACTACACTCTCTTTCTCATGTTAAAATCCAAGTTTTTTTTTTTATTATAAACAGACTAAGCCCAAGCATGACCCCTGGCAGCAGAAGTTCATCACCAAACTGAAGGAGCAGAACTCATTGGATGAGCTACTACAGAATCTGTGCAAGTGTTGTCAGGTATGCAGGTGCTGTTTTAATAGATGTGGCTAAAATGCCATGAAATTGTCCAGTTTACATCTGCATAATTGCTAGTATTACAGGATCATTTTGTAGTTTGTCTAAACGTTTTGAACAGTGATTCAATCACTCTGTCATATGATTTGCACCAAAAAAATAAAAACATTTTCTAAACCTAGTTGTCAGATGCTGATAAAGCTATGGAGGCTTTGAGACAGCATGCTTCTACTGTGGTTAAGCCGGAAAGCGTGGGGCCTTCCACACTGGACCCAAAGTCCAGAGGAGGAAACAGTACCTCACAGATATGGAGCAGTCTATACAACACTGTCATTACTTCTCAGGTACACCTGTTATATATAGAAATACTTTCAAATTACTGGTGCAGTCTGAGCATTTACTTGAAACGGCTCACTTTCAAATTATGCTGAATTTTGTCATATTGAAAGGTCATGTATTAAAGAAAAATGATCTGTCCACCAGGATTCCATGGGTAAACAAAGTGCATCATCTCTGCAAAACGATAACGAAGGATTAAGGAAGTCAAGGTAAGTAAAATTAATTTAAAGGAATTGTTTGTTGTGTTTTGACATTTTTTGTTGAATTTATTGTCTTCAGAATTGTGTAAGATTAACAAATTATATTTTAAAGTATTGGCTTGTCTTATAATCAGTCAGGTGGTTTATCATGGAGGAATAAGGTCTGTCATGTACAGTAGGCAGCAAGGTTATTTAGCAAAGACTATTTAAGTGTTGTGTATTTGCTTCATTCTTGTATGTATTGAGCCTATTTTACTTTAGGATTGGACACCTACTTGTCCCCAAATGTCTCCTCTCCATTTGTCTGTCACTACAGGCTTGGCAGCAGCACTGAGCTCTTGGGGCTTGAGGAGTACTTAGGGGATGGAGGTGTAGACTCATCAGAGTCCAGAGGCGCGTACCTTTCCCTGGTTTACCTGCGCTACCTCAGGATCCGGGAGCTACAGGTGAAGGGTACACTCTACTTATGGTCACGGAACCAACCGGATGTGTGAATTCTGTGTTGAAATGATCTTTCACCTAGTGTTTGACTGTTTAAGCTGTAAAAAATGCTTTTCAGCTTTTAAGAAACCTGTGGGATTTTGGGAAAGGCTTTATGTGAGGATTACAGCTTTAAAACCATTTCTATGCATGTAATCTTCATAGACTCATATACATAGTCATCTACCAGACTGCAGGTGGAGATATGTGGTTAAAATAGTAGTGGATCTTTAACATGGATTAATTGTTGTCATAGTTTTACTTTTCTGTTGCCATGCTGGTTCCAGAATGCTTGTCTGAACATGCTGAACTACATGCGGTCTGTGGAGAGGACGCTGACCTTTGACACGGCGGCTGTGGTGATGGAGGGTGGAGAGCTGAAGAACAGGAGGGAGGAATGGGGCTGGATGAGTGCAGTCAGGAGAGACGTGGATTCCAGAGGCGGTATAGGGTCTCATCACCAGATCTACAGCACACCTGTGGACTACCAGGTGAGATACAGGAAATAGTTGCAAACACAGATTTGTTCATAAAGACATGAATCCATTAGGAATAGCTGATGGACGATGATTTTTACACATCTCATAGTTTAGAAGAAGGCCTGCCTGCCACCTGTATGTGTATGTAATACGTATTTGTATGTGTATGCAGGTCCACTGTTCTGAGTTTATGGAGTTCCGAGAGGTGGAGAACCACCACGACTACTACAGCGGAGAGGGTAGGCAGGTGCGCACCCAGGACCAGATGGGTCTGTTTGTGGTGTATGATGCAGCTCTCAGAGACCTGGAGGAGCTAGAGCACACCCTCCTCCTCATAGCCTCCCACTACATCCAGACCAGGAGCAGAGGTAGGAAGCATCTACTCGTCCACATAGTGAAGTCACTTGGTAGATGATGTGTGACTGTGGTTTTGAAAGAAGTATGGATATCTGTCTGCCAATTGAGCTGTGTGCTGCTCAAATGAAGGATTATGAAGATTTGGAAGTCTGTTTGGTTTTAGGTTCAGCATTTGTTGAATTTCAAAAAGGAAAATTGCAACAAACTAATCCTTGATGTTGCACCTTGAAATACTTCAGACAGCAGCTTAATACATAGTAGTTTTTGTAAATGTGGCATTTTAAACAACTCATAATCCCACATTAAGTCTTTTTGGTCTTTTGCACATAATGATGGTTTATCTCTGAGAATCTAAAGGTGACTGCATGACTTGTGCATGTGTAACATGTCTACCCTTTCAGAGCGGTGTATGACGGAAGCCTCAGGTCAGTCTAAGGTGGACCTGAACTCTTGGGCTGGGATGGACGTGGATCGTCAGGCTGTTTTACTGGATCTGTGGATGTGCGAGACCACATTTATAGAGAAAAAGATGCAGGTAGTCAGCTGTTTGAGGAAGTGATCTCTGTCAATATTTTGTTACATTTTGTAGTTAGTCAGGCTTGACATTGCTCAGCCAAGTGGCAAATCAAAGACAATAGAGAACAGACAGGTTTTGGATCTTAGTATCAGTACCTCAGGACCTGCTCAGTATTTCTGTGTGTGTGTGTGTGTGTGTGTGTGTGTGTGTGTGTGTGTTTGCATGCATATTTGTGTCCAGCTGCTTAACTGCTACTTCGAGGCCTACCAACACGTAACAGACTCAGAGGAGAGGGTTGCCATGGCCCAGGTCATCACAGACATCATCCATCGCCGGCCTCAGCTGGACCCAGCAGCCCAGTACTGCGTACAGGCCTACCACGAGGAGCTTGTCTGTATGCAGATGCACCAGCAGCTCATCAAACATATCCTGGACCAGCAGGTGAGGCACTTTTAATGGTGGTGGTCCTGGGGAGAATGGCCCATGTAATATGATTGACATACAGTACGCAAGTCACTTTGGATAAAAGTGTCAGCTATTAAATGTAAAATGTAATTGTAAATGTAGTTGTTTCTTGTTTTCTATGTTTTTCGTGTTAAGAAATGTGCTATAATATTCAAATCATGTGTACCCATTTAGATTGGCGTTAGGGGTATGTACAGTATGAGGTGCTGTTTCAGTTCTTGCCCAGATATGTTTGCTCATAATTTTGTGTGCTCCTGGTCAGATTGATGAGCAGCGTCGATACCTCCTGCGGGTGTGGAGGAGGGAGGACAGGAGGGCCACTCTGGGGTTTGGCCTGCCCCCAAACTACACCCCCAAACAGCTGGTCACTCTTTGTGGAGGCAGGTCTGTGCTTGAGTGGTGCAATGTTATTTAAAGTCAGCAAAGCATGTGTGTGTGTGTTTCATAGGTACAATTTACAGCCTGGTAGCATTGACAAAGAGAGGAGTAATGTTTACATTTCAGACTTATTATCCTTTGTTATGGTTACTGTGTGTGCTTGTGTGTGTGTGTGTGTGTGTGTGTGTGTGTGTGTGTGTGTGTGTGTGTGTGTGTGTGTGTGTGTGTGTGTGTGTGTGTGTGTGTGTGTGTGTGTGTGTGTGTGTGTGTATATGTGTGTGTGTGTGTGTGTGTGCATGCTTATATGAATGTCTGTTTATGTATATGTGTCCGTGGTTACAGTCCTGCCCTGAAGAGTGTTTTCCTGCTGGAGGTCCACCCCTCGCTGTGCCTGGCCCGGCAGGTGTACCAGGCTCTGGGGAAGGCCCATGCTGAGCTCTGCCAACTGCACGGAGCCAATGGAGTTCTGGAGCGTGTGGCCCTGGAACAGAGAGTCCTGAAGCAGGCCCTGCACTACTGGCACACCCAGGCTCCACTCGGGGCCTTCTACAGCCCCCAGATCCAGAAGGATGTAGGTTTGAGCTCACAGAGGTTCTATATGTCTTGTGCAAGTGCCAGTGATTTATACTATTTAGCAAGTTGTTGGTTAACACACAGCAACAAATATATTTTTGAACAACTGACAGAAAAAATGATGCATGGTAAAGATAGATATAATATAAATTTAGTTTTTACCTTTTTCCTTTTTGTTAGTTGTTTTCAGAGGTGTTTTTTGAGGACCCTCTGCTGGTGAGGGATGTGGGTCTGGCTGTTCTGAGGTCAGCAGAAGAGAAGGAAATTAGGTCTGAGAGGGACAGACAGCTCCTTGGTGTTGAGACGTTCTCAAACCTTCTGGAGCTGGTTACCATACGCCATCGTCTGCTGGAGGCTGCTTTAGAGAGTGGACACCTTGCACAGTTAAGACAACACACACACACACACACACACACACACACACACACACACACACACACACACACACACACTGCAGTTGTTTATGATGCATAGACATATGAAATATACATACCGGTAAGTCATTGGAATGTTATCTCATTTGTTGTATCCTCAAATTTGACAATATAAATTGCTCATAGACAGCAACAGGAAACCGTAGCTGAAAGATACTGTGAGGAAAAACACATTTTTAACAAGTTGTTGAACTGTGTCTCTGTGTTTGAAGGTTATACAAATCTTTAGCTCTGGAACTGGGCTTTGATGACTTCCATCTGTATTTGCGACCTGTTCAGTTTGAGTTTGCTGTGCTGAAGGATGTGGCTGAACAGCGGCCCATGTTCATCACAGCTTTACTGGAGGACAACACCAGTGTGGACAGGTGCAGTTTTTCATTTCATTTGCATTCTGTTTGAATTTTACCTGACAGAGGGCCAGGGCAGGAGGCTAGGGCAGACAAACTAACCTGATAGATCATTTACCGGTAAATGCTTATGCTGGCAATTCACAATTTAATTCTGATTTAAAGAAACAGCGAAGATTATTTCAATCATTAGAGTTCCATTGTTTGTAGGGAGAGCAGTAAATGTAGTTTTGATGCCCACCTGATGCCAGATGTCCTGATGCGAACTCTCCTACTTCCCTGGCAGATATGTCCCCTCTAGTCTGCCTCTGGCTATTCAGGAGCTTGATGTCAACCATATCGGTAGATTCAGCTTTCACACTCGGGAGGCAGTCATGCAAGCAAGTAAAATACTCTGTGTTAAGTATGGCTTCAACTATATATTTTGTGTTTTGTAAATTGTGTGTAATTTCAGTTGCCATTTTCACAGCTCTTGTATGGATCAGGGATTGAAAACCTGCAGGTGACCCTGGCATGTCAGGTGACACAAAAGAATACATTGATCAGTGCTATCAAGCAAGCCTCACTTTGCTATTGGGCAGAAGTTGCAGCAGGGTCACAGCAGGTACAGTAGGCCTCTCTCTCTCTCTCTCTGACCACACTGACCCCGGCCACATTGGCAGGATTTAGGTACCTTGTGATTGTATGGCTGTATTTATGGTGAACTGGACAGAGCTCCTTCAGAGTACCTTCCTTCCAGGTTCAGCATGAGAGCAGACACCCAGAGGAGAGGAGCCCCTCCAGTAAAGCACCCAGACGATATGCATCAGACTCAAGGCACAGGTCAGATCAATCTTTGCAATAGCAGTGAAAATAAGGACTTGAATGGATGTTCTGTGTTCTACCGTTGCGATAACTGATTGAGTCATTTGTGTTTATCCATAACTGATGAATTATTGATTATCCCTCTTTCTTCAGATTTGCAAAGTCATTCATGTCTATCCATAACTGATGAATGTCCCTCTTTCTCCAGATTTGCAAAGTCATTCATGTCTATCCATAACTGATGAATTGTTCATTATCCCTCTTTCTCCAGACTTGCAGAGTCATTTGTGTCTATCCAGCTGGAGAAGACACGGCCAAGAGATGAAATGCTGAACGCCTTCATCAAGCGGAGGGAGGCAACAGGAACCCTCCTGCAGAACACGGTTAGTAACACAGTCCCACAGGCAGAGCAGAACTCTTAACATCGCTTTTTAGCAGCTTAATGTTGAAACTAACCATCCTTCAGACTTATCTATAATCAAAACTGGCTGAGAGCTTTCCTCCATAAACTCCCACTCCACCACAGGATGAAGCAGCAAAGACCAAGAGGAAGCTGATCCTAGAGTTCTGCTCCAAGTGAGTGAGCTTCAGCTGGTAGACTCAGGGGCCTCTTCAGGAGGTTAAGAACTAGCATTGGGAGGCATATGGAAGGCTGGCATCTTGCTATTTCTGAGTTGTTCTTGCCTTAAGAAAACCTTGAATGAATGTTACTGTGACTTAAATTCCTGTTAATGATGTTACTGACCAGGTATTTGTTTCTGCACACACCTTGCAGGCTTAGTGTTAGCATGTCTCAGTGCTGTGTCAGAGCACAGATTGTTGCCCTGTACCACAGCCTCACATTACTTTTGCAAGACTTTCCTACCATCTGCCAAACCCACTTCATGATGGGTAGGTCTAATGAAGCCAAATCAAACCAGGACTCAGAGAAGGCACTCACAACAGATCCCAGGTAAGGATTGATTACTTACAGACTTGTCGTTATTGGTCTTTTTTGTTTGTGTGTTTTATCTGATTGGATCCATTCGCCTTATTCACCCGGAGGCCAGAACGAGGCTACAGGGTACACTTGCCATTACACCTAAGTCCAGCAGATGGCGGTAATGCACTTCGTTTTCAAACTGCCAAAAAAAAAAGCTCACCGAAAAAGAAGAAGGGTTCGCTGGCCTGTTCTTTTTCTTCTTCAGTGAGTTTGGCAGTTTGCAAACGGACTGCATTATCACCACCATCTGCTGGACTGTAATGGCAAGTATGTAGCCTCGTTCTGGCCTCCGTGTGAATAAGCCTAATTGTAATTCGAGATCTTAAGCTGTAATGTGTATGATGATAACACTGAAAATGTTGAGTAGAGGCCCCCAAAAAAGGGAGTGAATATATATTGTTTTTCAGTCCAAGACCAGGTTAAATTGCAAGCTAGTTAAAGCAACACCAAAGCACTTTTCCTCCATTTTTCCTCCACTTTGTTTATCCAGCACCGGCTTTGCAAATAACAAAGTCCACAGACAAGGTAGAGTATGTTGCATGATTTTATGAAAGTATGATGTATTGTGACATCAGAAGCAAGTCAAATTGGTAGTTTCTTATGTCTTATTCCATCGAACTACAGATCCGCTACCCGATCTGGCAAACTTGCATAGCCGATAGAGGGTCGCGAAGCGAATGCAGAAGTGCTGTTCACCCTATTACGAGTTGATGAACCACTGAAACGATTTTGGAAACATTATTTTAAGATACAAAAAACTCTTTGGTGTTGCTTTAACAGAAACTACCTTTCAGGCCTTTACCACTGTTTAACCTTGACCTTTAAGTTGTAGCCTTAACCTTAACCTTAAAAGACGTCAGCTGTGAGAGCCTTTAGAGCTAGAGTGTGTATGTCATGCCATTCCAGAACGTTCCAGCAGCGCCCCAGAGCTCTGTTGTCAGCAGACGGAACTGTTCTCCTCAACCTGTGGTTCCTCCCACACTACACAGAGACTCTGCTCATGTTCCGAGGCTTGGAGGAGAAGGCAAGCTATTCATATGAAAACACCTAACTGTAGTTTCTCAATGTTTATACACATTTAGCATACAATACAGTATAGTCATAGCACAGTTATAATATACACACCATGAATGAAGCAAACATTTACTAAGAGATTGTAAGTGTTTGTATGTGTGTTTATTTGTGTATTCATTTCTCCCTCTTTCTCTGTGTGTGTGTGTGTGTGTGTGTGTGTGTGTGTGTGTGTGTGTGTGTGTGTGTGTGTGTGTGTGTGTGTGTGTGTGTTTGTGTGTGTCCTCCAGACATGTCAAAGGGCACTTCAGCACATGTTGGCCATCACCTCTGCCCTTCATGACATTGTGTGTTACACCATCAGCTTTGCTCGCTTGGGGAATGCAGCCTCTCTCCTCAGCTCTGCCAGCCAAAGCACTCTGACAGCTGACTGGGGTGGGACCGAGAGTATCAGTATGTCTCCTCACAACCTTTTACCCTTCCACTCAAAGAGCAACAATTGTACATTTAGGACAATGCTGAAGTGTGTTCAGTTGAAATCAAGTTGACATCTCCTCACTTAGTGCATCCGTATGTGCCCTCACAACCTTTCATCCTTTCACTCATCTGACATTCAAAATACTGGTGAAGTTTGTATATCTGTGCAATAAATGTCTACGTTGGTGTTAAATAAACCAGGTCTATGCCGATAGAATTGACCATATACACGACACACACTGACTTTCTTGGGCTGATCAACTTACTGCAAAAGAAAGACCCTCTTGCTCACCTATAGACAAGAGCTGAAATTTGATGGCCATAGAGCAGACTTATTTGAAGTTGAAGTAGTCAGTGATGTGGTTATATCATTTTAGATATGATATTATGATATGGATTCTCTGTATGCTGAGGGGCACAGTTCTTACTGCTTCACTCTAACATGTGCTCATAAGGTGCTGAGCTCTGGGACATTCAGCAGCATGTGGACTCTCTCTGTGACCCGCGCAGCCCGAAGGCCGTCGGACATCTGCTCCAGCTGCGCAGACAGGTGCTATTCCTGCTCTTTGATGCAGCCACACGTCACATAATCAGGTGAGCTGGAGTTCGAAACTGTAGACAGAATGGTTTGATGCAAATGTGATGCCCTCCTTATGTAAATACACTTTACAATGCTGCTTGTGTATCCCAACATGGTTTTTACATGTCTACTTTTTCACAAATGTTTACTCTGCCTCTTTAAGAAAAACATTCCTGTCCACTGGAAACACTGCAGCCTATCACAGTGTGAATGACAACATGGGACACGCCCTCCCCCTCTTGAGTGACAGCTTGAGAAAAAGTGACCAGAGCTACCAGCTGCCTCTGCCCCAGCCCCTGGAGCCAGACTGCCCTCAGGTGAATGACTAACCTGTTCTATTTATGTCAGGTGGGGTGCTACCTGACCTCAGGCTAATGTCACATGATCACATTAACCTGTTCAGTTTGTCTGACAGGTCTTAGTACATTGTGTATGCCTGTGTGCAAAGAGCTATTAGTGTGGTTCATAGAGAGCAGAGGACCTTCAGGATTTTTTTTTTTTTTTTGCAGGCGCAAAGACTGTTTCCATGGAGATGGTTTATGTTGTGCCACGGACTCCATCCTCTGGATGTTTGGGACGTTCCCCCCATAGAGTTCTGCATGCAGGTACAGTGCATTTGTCCTATGTTGGTTTGATTGCACCAGCTCTGTCATCCTCCTCTGCCCTTTGTGTGATACACCACATCCCTCATAGGGGTCTGGTGTATTTTGACTAACTAGGGTCTTCTTTATTGGGAAGTTAGGGAGTTTCAGCTGATGGTGTTATCTAGCTGTCTGTCAAGGGTTTGAGTCATCTTTCCTGATTTGTTAACTGTTACTCCAGCTGTGTCTGAGTGGCCTAGGAGAGCGCAGCCGGCAGGTGGCCAATGGGGAGCTGCTGGGCGTGTCTCTGCAGCTGGAGGAGATGCTGAGCAGTGGGCAGGCAGTGGGTACTCTCCAGCTGGACATGACTGCACAGGCCACTGATGATGTGCAGAGAAATAAAACTCAGGTAAATGACCACTTATCCTACTGTATGTCCCTTAAAATACACAGAGCATTTCGGGTGTGAAAATATAGTTGGTCTTGCACTGTATTTCAGACACATTTCTGACACAGTTTTGACTTAGAAATGTGTCAGAAATATAAGACCAAGTACATTTCTTCTGTAGGAGCCGGAGGAATGTGTTGTTGCTGAGGCTGATGGAGACTGCTCTGTGAAGAGACCCAGAGACCCCACCTTTGGCCTGGAGCAGCAGAGAGGCTTCCTGCTACTGTGGAAGCAGCTGGAAACGCTGAAGGAGATCTGGGGCTGTCACAGACTGGGCGTCCAGCACATCCACAGCCCCACTCACTACCAGCACTTTACCACACTCTACAGGTGCGGAACGGCCCTGTGGCTCTGCCGTGGGTCAGCGCTTACAGGATGAAGCAACACAAAAAAAAGTTCTGTTTTTTATGATTCGGCTGTAATCACTAATTGAAACAGCGGTATTACGGCGTGTTGTGCAATATGAGTGGGTGTGTCTTTGTGTTTGTGTTTGGGTGCTAATACATTTTAAAGTAGGTGTGCATCATGGTTATGTTTTTGTTTGTGTATTACAGACAGGAGATCCAGTACCCCAGTATGAAGGCTCTAGCGCAGCACTTGGGGTCTGAGCAAGAGTATGAGGCCCTGTTGGTGGATGGCCAGCCTCTGCCGCCCCCTGCTGGAGCCTCCGAGGTGGAGCTGAGGACTTGGGAGGTGCGCTATGACAACATTGCATTGTACAGATCACTAGATCAGGGGTTCCCAAAGTGGGTGTCGCGACCCCCCGGGGGGTCCGGGACGACGAGGGGTGGGTCGCGAAATGATTTCCATAAATCAAATAAATTTGGAAAAAATTAAAACCACCGCAAGTCATCTGTCAGCCAGCATGGAGGACGGACTGGTTGAGCTGTCATGTGACCGCACTTTAAAGACAGAGTTTAATTCCAAGACGCTTGCTGAGTTCTGGATTTCAGTCGAGAGGGAATATCCACAGGCTGCGATGGACGTACTGACGCCGTTTGGCTCCACATGCCTGTGCGAAAAGACTTTATCTGCACTGACATATATTAAAAACAAATACAGATCGCGTCTAAATGTGGAGGATGATCTCCGTGTGGCCGTCTCCACAATTAAACCAAGAATGGACTTGCTGTGTTCCATCCATCTCATTAGATGAGATTAACGCTGAAACATAGTCGCCAAAATGTAAATTTGCGCAGCAACAATGTACATATGTTTACAACAGTTTGTGGATATTACCCTGACTGAGATATTCTTCTGTTAAAGCAACACCAGTTTTTTGTACATTAAAATATTGTTTCCAAAATCATCAACTCGTAACAGGGTGAACGGCACTGCATTCTCTTCGTGACCCTCTATCGGCTATAACCGCACTATGCAAGTTTGCCAGATCGGGTAGCAGATTCGATGGAATGAGACATAAGAAACTACAAATTTGACTTGCTTCTGATGTCGCAATACATCATACTTTCATAAAATCATGCAATGTACTCTACCTTGTCTGTAGACATTGTTATTTCCAAAGCCAGTGCTGGATAAACAAATAGCATGCGTGCGACAGGAAAAGTGCTTTGGTGTTACTTTAAAATGGAAATTAAAGTAATGTTTCAAAGTTGCACTCATGTTACATGGATATTATTTTTTCTGCTTTTATCATATAGTAAAGTTCTATATGTAAAATCATAACAGGCTGCTGGGTCATTCCACGTCAATTCAACCAGGGCCCACGCACTTAGGTCTCAAAAAATTCTGAAAAAATTACCAGGTGTACCTGTGTTACCCAGGAGACACACTGTAAAATTACTCTTATGTAAGATCAATACTTTCCAAGATACAGCCAGTTTTACAGGGGGAGGGGGGTATCGATTTTGTTCAGCCTCTTTTTTTTGTCAAAGTTCACAAGCCCACAGCGCAAGAACTAAACCATGTAGGAGGCTCAAATTTTGCATGCTGGTACATAAATAGGAATAGTATGTAGCAAAATCGTCACGTTTGGTCTGGATAATCCTGCATGGTAATAGCTGTCCCTCAAAGTTGATACAAATTTTGTTGGAGTTTTTGGCTGGGCTCTGTTTAAGCCTTCAGAAGACATATTTGTACTCAACATAGGCTCTTGATTTATTTTCCTTACTGAGATAAGTAGAAACACTCTCACAAAAAACAATGAACAGAAAATAAATTCCTTCAGGGTCTGAACAGCAGACTTTACAAGTCTAAAAAATCATTTTGGTTCTCATTTTCAGAGCACCCAAACACCTTGTGGGAATATACAAAGATTTTTTAAATATTTTTTTCTTTATTCTCCATGATCTTTTCTTTTCAAAAACACCAATTTGACTTGTCTTATGCCAATCTTTCTTTTTCACTTTCCACCCTGAACATGGGCAAAATGCACCATTGACATCAATATGTTTTGTATAGAGCTACCCTAGGTTACTCTATACAACCACAGGTGGCAGTGTGGTGAGCCCAGCCAAAAACTCCAATAAAATTTGTATCAACTTTGAGGGACAGCTATGACCATGCAGGATTATCCAGACCAAACGTGACGATTTTGCTACATACTATTCCTATTTATGTACCAGCATGCAAAATTTGAGCCTCCTACATGGTTTAGTTCTTTGGCGCTGTGGGCTTTTGAACTTTGACAAAAAAAGAGGCCTAACAAAATCGACACCCCCCCCCCTGTAAAACTGGCTGTATCTTGGAAAGTATTGATCTTACATAAGAGTAATTTTACAGTGTGTCTCCTGGGTAACATAGGGTACACCTGGTAATTTTTTTTTTCCTAATTTTTGAGACCTAAGTCGCGGGGCCCTGGTTGAACTGACGTGGAATGACCCTGCTCTGTTAATTTTTTGTGTTGTCGTTAAGCCCGTGTTTGGATAAGCCTAGATATGTATGGCAAAAGCACATTTTATTTTATTTTTTTGAGGGATAGTAGGGGTCACCAGTCTCTGGCACGGTTATTTTGGGGGTCGCGGGTTGATAAGATCAAGAGTATTTGACATTAATATTAGCATTTTTGGCAAAAAAATATATTAATAGAAGTGTCTATTAAATATATGTATAAAACTGAGAATGAAGATTGTTTAACATGTTGGTGGGTGTCTGTGGGTGTGTGTGTGTGTGTGTGTTGACCCAGCTGCTGAGACTGCTGGAGAGCATGGAGTGTGACATGATTAAAGCAGTACAATTGAAAATGGCCAAAGAGACGACCTTGCTCCTGTCAGAGAGGACACGGCAAGACACAGCCTTACCCACAGGTAAAGAAAAACATACTTTTAGAGCTTTAGTATTTAGAGTTTGAATACTAGCTCCAATCTAAATATTCCCCCTCTGTGTGTGTATACAGATGTGTGGAAGAGAGGCCCCATGAAGCACTGTCCGACACCAGAGAGGCCACTGATTGTGGAGAACTTTGTGCATCAGCTGCTGTCTGGAGTCCAGAATTCTGAGGGGCAGGTAAAGCCACATTGACTGTGATAGATAGATGCTATTATTTATCCACAGGGAAATTCTTCCTCTACATTTGACCAGCGGGCAGCCATTGCTGTGGCCGTGAATTTGTGGAAATGGTGGTGGAAGATGTCATTTGTCTGTTCCCTAGGTGTCCTTCTCCAGTGCCCATCTGCAGCAGTGTTTGAGCGCTCTGTCGCGTGACGTGATTGGCCGCGAGCGGAGCAACTTCCTGTTCTACTCCCAGTTCTATGAGCATCTCCTGCAGCAGGAGACCCAGCTGCTCCATCAGCGGGAACAGGTAGCCATGAGTCCAGGAGGTTTACGGCTCTCTCCACTGTGGTAATGTGGAGGGGAGCCATGTAGAGAACAATGTTGGGACTATTTCTTTGGAACTGACGTGGTGCTGGGGCTCATACAGTCTATGTACAAATACATATTCAGTGTAAAGCAGTTTATTTTTCATGCATTAGGATGTGAAGAACCTGGAGGAATATCACATCCAGTCAAGTGACCCTCTCAGTAAGGTGTGTGTATTTCCAGTCACAGGTACATCACATTAACCTCACACTTCGCTTAAGTGTTTGTGAACTTTGTTTTATGGTTAAATGTGCCGTGTGACCCATGTTTTTCCTCATGCTGTGTCCCAGGCATGACCCATGTTTCTCCCCGTGCTGTATCCCAGGCATGACCCATGTTTCTCCCCGTGCTGTGTCCCAGGCATGACCCATGTTTCTCCCCGTGCTGTGTCCCAGGCATGACCCTTGTTTCTCCCCGTGCTGTGTCCCAGGCGGCTGCTCTGTGCCGGGGGCTGATGGTGGAGATGACGGCCCTGAGGGCTCAGCTGGCACACGTGAAAGAGGAGCGCAACACCCTCCAGCAGCAGCTGAGTGCTCAGCACAGACTGCACTATGACACCCTTGTGCAACGGCTCTTCACCACCTGCCTCCAGCTCAAGGTGGGAGACCTTTCACACCCAAGCACAGATAACCATGATAACCCAAACTTACGTCACACACCCCAAACCAAACTTATCATTTTAGTAATGCATAGAGGATGTGTGTATGGTATACAGTATGTGCTACTAACAAGGGAACATCAGCTGTCTGTAAGCATAATGACCTTGTACAGTTAATTTGTTTCTGTATTCCTAATCAAGTGTCCCTGTGGTGTGCCTGTTAGTCACGACTGGATGGTTACCACCAGAAGATGGAGGAGGACGTGCTGCAGATGGTTGGCAGAGCCCGACAGGAGGGAGTGGAGCGGATCTCCAGGCTCCAGAAGAAGTATGGCTCCTCCAGAGAACCTGAGGACCTAGCAGAAATTCTGGTTCAGGTGAAGAGATTAGTTCTACCGTTCCCTCATGATATGACATAACTGGAATAAAAAATGTACATGGCCTTATGGTCACTGAGATTAGTGCTAAAGTGAGCTGTTGGCATAATTTGTTCTAACAAGGGAGTTTTCACAATGAAAATGAATCATTTTGGATGAACATTTTATTATTGTTTCTTGTGTGTAGAATATGTTGAAAGTGTGTTGCATAGTACTTAGCTAGATTTATTTGAGGAGATTTTGTCTTTTTAAACCTACTGTACATCTCTGCGTGTAGAAAGAGGCACAGCAGGACCTCCTGATAGAGAACTCCCAGCAGAGGGCTCTGATGAGGAAGCTACAGGCACTGGGTCAGTGGAGAAAGGTGGTGGCTGTGGGAAAACTACAGCGGGAGCTCCTCAGCACCAAACAGGTACTGGACCTCAGGGAGTCTGGACATCACTCACGCAGGAGGATGATCTAGAGTGAAGTATATTGATAGGGTGGCTACATAATATGAACACTTGACATTTTTGTGTAGAGAGAAGGCCATTGAATGTTTGAGAGTTGCTTGTAAGTGAATCTGTACTGTATGTGTGTGTAGAGGGAGCTGCAGAGGCAGCTGGCCTGCGTTAGAGTGCAGCTGGAATCTGAGCAGCAGGGGGCGCTGCTGCAGCAGGAGCTGGAGGCCCTGAGGGAGGTCATGCAGCATAGCCAGAAGGAGGTCCACCTCGCCAGGAAGCAGCTCAGCCAAAAGGTAGAGCCCACCCGCTTTCCCATCATTCCCACACGCTTTACACCCCATGGAGTTTAAGCGCAACAAGTCCTGTTAGAATGTGAAAGCATCCCTGCGACTGTTACTGTGACATTGTTGGGCGCAAGTACCTCAGCTTAGGATGCAACATGTTAGGGCAGTGTACGTGCTGTTGAAGATTTGAATACTGCCCTCAGTGATGGGATAAATTGTGTCTAAATGCTGGTGAAGGCAACTAGTAACTCGTACAATTAATTCAGAGAGAAAGAGATGAGATTAAAACAGTGTACTTGAATTATGGTGTGTGTGTGTTTAATTCAGAGTGTGTTCCACTGTTTGTCAGAGCCAGCGCCTGCAGGAGGTGGAGCAAGGCGGCGCCCAGGAGGAGCGCATGCGCATGCAGCTGCACAGCTCGGGAGCGCTGGGTCTGCAGCGTCTGCAGGAGGAGGCTGAGGACAGAGAGAGGGTGATAAAGGAGCTCACCAAACAACTGCACACTGGACGCAGACATAGCCAGCTACAGCTGCAGCACAGCAGCAAAGAACTGCAGCAGGTGAGACACACACACACACACACACATTTACAGTCAGGTATGGACATTAACTTCCATACAAGGGACAGCTGACATAGCAAGCTATTAGTCCAGCAGCACATTGGAACACAGGGGTGCTTATGCTATGGATGTGTACAGTACAAACACACATTAACTAATTGTAACATGGGTTGCTAGTACTACAGATCCTACACAGTATTGAAAAGCTATATCTGTGGATAGTCCACACACCTACATGTTGTTACAAACAATTGTAGGCTTCAGTGGAGAGCGATGTGGAACAGTACCAAACATTGTAGATAAAAATGTGAGTGTCGTGTGTCTTTCATCTGAGGAGTGAAGGTGAGTAGTACATTTGGTTTGCTGCAGTTGGAGGGTGGCATAGAGGGTGGTGGTATCCTAGGTGAGGGTTGGTTTGTGTTGTGTAAGGAGTACAGTCATTTCCTGTGTATTAGCCGCATTGTGTATAAACCTCAGAACAGTGTTTAACCCTTAAAGGTGTAGGTTTTTGAACATTCTAAGTTCCGCAACAATTGAAGGTTCTAAAATTCTATGTTGAATTCAATGAACCCAGATATTCTTTAGAATGTTAATTTCCCAACATTCCCGTCACACCGGTGTGACGGTACTCCTTTAAGGGTTAATGCAAGTCAAATGCAAAATCAATGTTTAAACCTCGGCTAATAGTAGGGAAATTACAGTAACTGTGGTGTGTTGTGTAGGTGAGGAGTAAACTCCAGCAGGAGAGGGGTCTAAAGCAGGAGGCCTTTCAGCTGGTCAGTCAGCTGCAGAGGCAGGTCAGTGCAGGGACGGCTCTCCCCAGCTGCACCTCCACACCAGGTAACGTCACAGCTCAGCTACATGCTCCGCAGATCCAATCAACCAGTGTTCAATAAACATAATGCACCATCATTACATTGCTTGTTCTCATAATGCTTGAAGTAAGAGTGTTTCTCACAGTGTTAGAGGTAATATCATAGTATTTCTTTAGGAGGGTAATTGATGAAGCTCTACCTTAGGTCTAGTTGCAGGCAGAAGCTCTAGGACCTCCCCCATCCTCTTCCTCAGAAACTCCAGAGGATCGTCCTCAGGTATGGTTAAGTTGCTTCAAGGGATTCAGCTTTGTTATTGCTAACCTTACCAAAGCTCATGTTCATGATATTTGTCTAGATTCACACTAGCTCTAGTGGTGTCTAGTCTAGGCAGAATTCAGCAGATATTGCCGCTTGATATGAGTGTCCCAACTGAGTTCTGCTCCTCTGTGTATCAGGTACGATGGCCAGAAAGCTCAGGAGAGACGACACAGAGGACAGCGGCGTAGAAGCACTTCAATCAGTTAACACGGACGCAAAGATGGTCTTCTCAAAGTCAAAACAGGTGAGGACAGACCCTTGAGTCAGCGATCATGCTGTGTCAGTTTGCATGCCGTGAAGTCATCAGATATCTATGAGCTCAGTCTGTTATCACATTCCAATCAGGCTGTGATCGGATGCATGCTGGACTTCATACAATGCATTTTGGCATTGTGTGAATCCCAACATCCATTGCTTTAAGCCAGCGCCATAAGTGGCTACTTGAAGACAAACCCACCCATTCACTTGTCTAATTTTGATGTGTTGATCCCTTTTGGCAGAGTCTCTCTCAACTGCGTTTGCACTCCTCTGAGGCACTGTTACCAAACCTCACTGATGGGCGTAGCAGCCCTCTCCTCCTCACCCTGCAGAGACCATAGATGGATGTCTGCGCACTCAAACTGCTGTTTATGTTTCACATATCATTTCTCTAGACACAAACATAACAAGCATGTTTTAAAATAGAGGCAGCAATTCACTTCATTTTGAACATTTCAATGAAATGTAGTATAATCATGTTGTTGATTAATGACAGAATATGGCTTCAGTTTAGAGGTCTTTACTTTTCTAATGTATCCCTGATCTTTTATTAAAAAAAACCTTTACAGCCAAAACATATTTTTTCATCTCACTTCTTTCACATATAGAATAGGCAACTTTATATAAAAGTTTTGCCACTATGGGCACATAGAACATTCATAATACATCCACAACAATGAAGAATACAGATTAAAACGAAGAGAGAAATAAAATAGAAATTGGTTGTTGATTAGGCATTTTTGTGTGCAACCGGCACTGAAGGTTCCTTTAAAGGAAGACATCATTACCAGTGACCCTGTAGAAATAGTTTTTACACTGGATTTCATTTCCCAGTTTTTAGCTGTTTGCTTTACATGAGCTCATGCTGCCGCTGGGGACGAGGCTGGTGGTGTACACCTGGGTCAGGTGTTGGCGGCGAGGCTGATGGTGTACACCTGGGTCAGGTGTTGGGGGCGAGGCTGGTGGTGTACAGGTAGGAGACGTTCCCTGCCTGGATCTGGAAGGTCTGGCCCTGGATGTGGTGGCTAGGGATTTGCTGGCTGGTCTGGCTGATGCAGATGGGCTGTCCGGCCTGGCTGCTGATGTGGATGGCCTGGCTCTCCCTCTCCCCCTGGGTGGGTGCCGTGGTGTCTGAGGCCACGGTCAGCTGCGGCAGGCCGGCGTGGTGGTGAGGCTGCGGCAGGAGCTGGGTGGCGCCGCCGCGTGGTTGAAGGAGCTGTAGCGCCCCCTGGCTGCCTGGCTGGGGCTGCGCCTGGGCGTGCTGGTGCAGCTGCTCCATGGCCTCCTTGGTGAGGATGACGTGCATCTGCTCGCCGTGCCCGACGCTGCCGCCAGCCCCTGTGCTCACCTGGCCCTCCAGCATGCTGATGGTCTGGATGTGTGCTGCGGAGGGGTCACCTGTGTCCTGCGTCACCAGCATGTGGTGCCCCGACGGCTGGGTGAGCAGAGTGAGGCTTTGGGCGGCCTGGGGATCACTCCCGCCCCCCGCTCCGTTGCTCTCGCTCGTCGTCGTCGTCGTGGTGATGATGCTGATCCCCGACTCCTGGCCAGGAACAAAGTTGATGTTCTCCACGTCGCCTGTTACCACCAGCTGAATCTCCTGCTGGTCACCCCCAGCGGGCACCTGATAGGGCTGCAGCTGGATGAGGCCCCGCACGTCGTCCGAAGCCGAGCCCGACACCCCAGAACTCAACACCACCCCTTCCCCAGGGGCCTCGTGGGTCTCCAGGGCCGTGCTAGGGTCGCGGGGCCACTCCTTGCTGTGGGTCTTGGCGTGGACCTTGAGGTTGTCGGGCCGAGCGAAGGACAAGCTACAGACAGAGCAGCTGAAGGGCTTCTTACCAGAGTGTGAGGACACGTGACGCCTGTGCGCGCTCGCATCTGAGAAGGACTTACCGCACACGCTGCACACGTACGGCTTCTCCCCCCTGCACAGGATGGATTAACACACAAAACAGCATGTAATGCATGAATTAATACCAGAGCAAATTGGTTACAGTATTACAGTATTTGTAAACAGGACAGTTAAGTACCGGTATTCACTAAGATCTTTTCCCTCTAGATATGCAATCTATATCTGTTAGTAAGACTGTTTGTATCTGATCAGTCAAGTTGAAGTTGCTCACCTGTGGATTCTGATGTGGGTCTGAAGGGTGCTCTTGGCTGTAAAACACTTTCCACAGATTTCACACGTGAAGGGCTTCTCACCTATACAGAACAAGAGGTAGGTCTATGTCTGCTAGCGTAATACTTTGCAAAACGTTGACCCTTTGGCTAATGAATTTCATTAACCTTATGCATTATTAGATAATAATTAGACGTCTAAAAGGATTTTTATTTCTTGGCAACAAAGCATTTTGTCAAAAAAAGAGTATCAAAATGTGTCCTTGGAGAAAATTCTTGGCAGTATTTACCCGTGTGAGTTCTCAGGTGCTTCTTGAGCTGGGCAGCGTCCAGAAAGCGTCTTTGGCAGTGGGCACACTCAGGCAGTGACTGGCTTGTGTGAATCCTGTAGTGGCTCTTTAGCTGCCGCTTCTGGGTGAAACTTCGTCCACACTGGTCACAGCTGAACAACTTCTGCTCTAGAAGGGAAATAAGTGTTATGGGAAAGAAAAGGTAGGCTGGCAGCAGCAATCTATCTTGTCAGCTTAATTTTGGTATGTCAATTGGGAAAAATTTACCAGATATATTTCCTTTGAAACCAACCAAGTTTATTGTTATCTGTACCCATTAGCTCCTGTACTCAATTCATAATGATGTTGACCACAATTGATGCAAAGGAAATTGGAGAACTGAGGTGTGAAATAGCAAGACACAAAAGATCAAAATCACTTCATTTTTCACATGTAGCTGTACTGAGAGTAGGCCTACCGGTGTGCAAGTTCATGTGCTCCTGTAGAGAGTGTTTGGTTGACAGGGCTTTTTTGCAGATGGTGCAGACATGAGGCTTCTCCCCGGTGTGCATCTGCTGGTGGATCAGGAGGGTGTGTTTCTGAGTGAAGTCCTTTCCACATATATGGCACCCATAGGGCCTCTCACCTGCCGCACAGAGGCAAAATATACACCGAATCAATAAATCTACAAAACCCAAGTGTATAACAGGACTACTGTTGATCTCTCAAGACACACACCACACACCGCAACCCCTGTCCAGACTCTTACCAGTGTGGATCCGTTGATGCACCTTCAAGAACACATGGTTCTTAAAGACCTTTCCACAGTCTTCACAGCGGGCCTCGGTGTCGGGATACTTCCTCTTCCTGCCTCTCTTCCCAGGATGCCCTGGTTCAGACGCTTGGTCCCCGACCCGGTAACCGCTCAGCTTCACCGGCCGCTTGATCTTACGCTTGCTGTGGCGCAAGCCATGAGTGGACGGGACATAATCGGCATCGTCTGGGTCTTTGCCGTCATCTCTGGGTGACTCAGACAGACAACGCTCGCTGACCTCACCTTCATTCCCAGGGTCGTTTCCTCCATCCTGACCGTCTGTTGCCTTGGCCTCACTGACAGACATCTGATTGGATTCGGCTGAGATGTCATCATCCACAACTGTGTCTGTCACTTTGGTGACAACTGCCTGTGTGTTCTTTCGAGGCCGCCCTCTCTTACGCTTTGGTGGGGCCTGTGCCTCACAGCCAGACTCCCCTCCATTTTTGAATGCTCCATCTGACTTATTCCTAAATGCCCCGTTTGAGTCTTGATGACAGCCGACAGGCACCAGTTCAACACTGTCACATTCTGGCGAGGATACAGTTGCCCCCTCATTTTTTCTGTCTGCACATAGCAGGTCAGTGACCCCAAGGAAGCGGGCGGTGCTCAGGAGTTGCTCAGCGGCAGTCTGCTCCACACACACACCGGCACTGTAAATGAACTCCAGTACTGCCCCAAAGGCCTGTGCGGCTATGCCTTCCAGCTGGTACACAGCCTGGGAAGTAGTGGGCAAGTCAACAGCCATCAGCAGGGAGGAGAAGTATTCACTACTGGCTGCTAGAAGTGCTTTGTGCGCTTTGAAGTGCACTTGTTCCACAATGAGGGTGATATCACAAAGAATATCTTTTTTTCTCAGCATATCAAATTTATTCAGGATGGTGTCCTTGTGTGTCTTTGAATGAAAGGCCATCTTAGGTGAAGGTTGATGTTCAGACATTAGGTCATGTAAACACTAACGTTAACCCTATAAGGGAAGATTTCAGAACTGTTACCAATCAGCATTCATTCGCGAATTAAACGTTGTTAACGTTAACGTTACAACAATAGAGGACAAATGCACGACAGACTTGGCTTTGCTTGGTAACCTGTTATAACCTGACTAAGGAAATACGCAGACGTTACTAGTAGTTCCCTGAAAAGTAAATACATGTATGTATTAATTACATTATTTTAAACCAAGCGCCATGGTTTGTCTTAAAACCATGGCTTCCTAGTATCAATTTATGAAGAGATTCCCATCGATGTGCATACTTGTATCTTTACTATTTAACTATGTCAAACTACTTAATTCCCCGTGAACCTAACATCTACGGAAAACGACCAAGTATTCAACAAAAAGTAAATAAAGATATAAAGCTTTCAGGACCTTACCTTCCTTAAATAGCTCGTCACTCAACCATCGCGAGAAATGAGAGTACGACGTTTCTTCTATGGGAAATGTGAAGGACGAGAAGAGAAAAGACGATCATATCGCCATCGTCTGGTTACATGAAAAATTAGCTCCATCATTCCTTTGCAAAGTGTTTTTCATTCTTGATCAAAGACATTTGTACGCTCGGTTTTCACGCACTGTTGAAACCGCTGCTCCCGAGACCGAGGTGAAGTTAGTTTGATATTCGGATATTCGACATATTCTTTTTCTTTCTTTTTATTTTTATGGCGGAACAAAATTCATCTGGCGTTTGGTGGGTGCTTCGTCTCCCCTAGGCCTACAGTACATCGACGTAACCGTGAACTTCAGCGGTAGAGAACAGACATGGGATGGATTAAACTACGTGAACATATATTATATTTTGAACACTATTTTAACATTTTGATATCAGTAGGTCCATTTTTTATTTAATACAGTACCAAAATTATTGATGACTTATTGAGTAAACAAATGGCAGGTTTGTCCGAGAGCCAGATGCAGTTCCCAAAAGAGCCATAGGTTCCCGACCGCTGCCCTAGTGCTTCTCCGCGGAAGAACCGAATATGCAACTTTCTGGTCCCGGACCGAAGAAATCCGGATGTGACTCAGCTGAAGGCCTCGAAAATGTAGTCAGATTGTAGTTTCTAAGAAGACTGCAAAACGGTCTCCCGACTTGGCTTTGTTGCTGCTGAAATTGTAAATAGCCTACCCTTGGGTGAACTTGCCTATCAGTTCGACTGGCGACCCACAGTTGGATTAGCAGGTTCCCCCGAGCAGTCTGCATTGCTACACTGAGGGCTTTTCTGTCTACTGATGTTTTACTCAAAGGTCCAGGTGGTCCACATATAGCCTTCATGCCATTTCAGCTGAAAACACTTTTCATTTGTTAACCTACTTAATAAACGTATCTTTATTAGTGTCAACATTACAGTATTTAGGCTATGTTAATCTCAAGCCACTCTTGCAGTACAGCACAGCAAAATCTATTCAAAGTGCAGTCCGAGGGATATTGTCCATAAAACGTTGTTAAACTTAGCCTATAGGCTAGGATACATAATCACATATTTGGAGATGATTTGAAGTGGGCTCATATGCTTCCATAACGTATTGATGTAAGAAAGAGAAAATGTGGTAAGGCCTATGGCATTTCTCATATCTCGCAGATAATTGGTAGTCCTGTTTTGCAGATGGTTATTACGCATAATAGTTTAAGCAACAATAGCAATAGCTTGTCACTAATAACGACACAAATAGACTAATGAATGTTCATTTAATGAAGTTTCAACATTGTACAGTTTTCCTACATGTATTCATGTTCCAACACAAGCCTACATGTATCCATCATGTTCCAACAGAATAAGTACATGTTGCGAGCTTGACGTTGTCATACTCAAATTCTAGTCTCAAAGTCAGAATATGAACTTCCCGTGGGGCGGGACTAAGTTCGGAATGGCACCCAAGCTAACACGTTGCACCAATTCTGGGCACATGTTGGATACGTGTAGGTTCATGTAGGTATATGTAGGCTGCTTATAAAAAGGCAATTATTCTGATACATGTAAGTAAGGCGGGTGGTATGACGTTCGGTTGGTCGATCGGTTGGTTGATCAGATGGACGGTCGAAAGGTTTTACGCACGATTCCCGCGCCATAGGGTGGCGCTATCAATATGCGGGAGACTTGGAATGTCTGATATAACACCAGGCGCACAATGCACTAGGCTACATGATATGAAATGCCTAGGCTAAACAACGTGAAGATATTTGTTTTCCATCCGTGAACAAGTATTTTTTTTATTTGCATGTGTTGCAGGCTTAGGCTATCAAAAAAAAAAAACGAATCAAATGAACCAAAGGCTGGCCTAGGGTTGCCACATTTGATTTGTGAAAATCCGGGACATTCATTGCCAAGTTATGATTTTGATTAATGTTAAATGCCTATAATTCATAGTTATACTAAGCCTATTACTGGTTTTCAATAATTACTTATTAACAAATGCTGCAAATGTTATAGGCCTACAGTAGGCTACTATAGCCTAGAAATCTAGACGCACCCTAGCGGCATTTGCTGCCAGGGCTAGTCTAGCAACTCTCCGTTGGGTTGTGAGCTCGAAAAATTAAACTTCTATCAGGCTAATCAAATCGTGTATAGAGTCGTTAGGCGGGCTTAACATAATGATTGATGGCAGAGTTGCAACGGTTTGGCTTGAATTCCCTGCTACTTGAAACAAAGAAGATGGATGTTGCTGTTGGCAAACAGTGTGACACGAGTTAAGCTTTTTTCAAGTTGGCAAAAGTTTGAACTAGCCAACTAGCTCCGCTGGTGGGAAAACGCATGAGACTCATAGCGCTGTCCTATTGCGTGCAGAGGGGATTTGAAAGACAACCTATTATCCCGCCCCTCGGACTGAGCACTGCGAACGGTGAGTGCCCAGACCCTACATTTTAATGTGGGTCTGGCTCGTCAGGCTAGTAGGCTACTGATTATGCATTCATTGTCACTTTAAGGTTGCTGAGTTTAAACGGTTCTTATAATGCCCTTTCACCTGCTCTTTTAAATAAGGCTAATCCATTAAACATTAACATAGGCGTGCATAAATAGACACTAGGTTGTGCTAAAGCACTAGGAAGTTTACCCTTTATCAACGAAAATGCCCTTTTGAAACTTTTTTTTATTATTATTAATATTATTAAGATTTTACTGAGGTCGGTTTTGAAATGATCTTTTGAAAACCTGAGCCATTAAAAACGACTGAAACAATGCCCCGAAATGAGCCACCTCCTTGCGCACACCCGACCAGCCTATCTCTCTTCCTTTGTCACGTGAACTCGCGCGGTCGCGCGCAGGGCACGCCAGATGCGCAGCACCATAGCAGTTCAGTAAGCTTCAGATAGCAGGCATGGTCGCTGACAGGCTGCTTCTCTCGTGCCCCATCAGCCAGGTAACATACAGATCAAGCAAAATCTTACAGTTTGCCCTCTAAGCCCAACATGTAATAATTTTGTTGTGCAGTAAAATGTCTCATTCAGCACCAAACAAGCATTTTTGCCTGTTGCCTTTTCTGTTGTATAGGTTTTGTTAAATTAACCTAAATTAACACATTTTGGTCTCTTTATTGTCTTAATTGTATATTGATTTACTAATTGCCGCACAAGTCAAATTTCATTCAACATGTGCATGTAATTTTTTTTATAATTAAGTGTTCCACGTGCGCTAAAAAGTCATAGGCCAGCGCTACGACCATATCCGTACCCGCAAAACGGCAAATACATCCTACTTCGAAAGGAATGACTTAAGTGCATTGTGTTGCTCAACTTTCAAAGAAAAGCACAAGTCCAACTTCTCTAAAGTTGACGCCAACGCCGATTCAAACTACCGCTCTTCGTTCGCCATAGCCACCTTCCTTGTTGTTCACCGTCGCAGGGACTGTCGTTATCCTGTTAAGCCCGCCTTAAGACTCTCTAACAAAATAGAGCTGTTGTGATTGGATGGCGCCCCACGGCCAGCCAATAGAAATCCCTATGGTTTGATACTAGACGTACAGGCTGAGCAAATTAATTTGCCGCTGCTAGGGTGCGTCTAGATTTCTAGGCTAGTGGTACAGCCTACTGTGTATCTCCTTTTCTTCGCCGCTGGCCCTGATTTGATTGTAGGCCTATATTCTCCTCCGTCTCGCCACCCATTTTATCAAACCAAATCGAACCGTAATTTCTTACTCTCTCCAATCTGTTGCCTACCCGCACACACTCACTCTTTTGGACATGCTGCGCGGGGCCGGTAGTTGCTAGCTAGGTGATGCTGATGGTTAAGGTAAACTTTCGTTTCGCAGGTCTGCATTAGGCCTACAACCAATCACAGCTGGATACAATCAAGATAACTTAAGAAAAATAGTAGGCTAGGATTGCCGGAGCGGAACGTAGGTGCTCCCCAAGGCTGTGTTCTGAGTCCACTGCTGTACAACATCTACACACATGACTGCAAAGCCAACAGTAGTCATACCTCCATCATCAAGTTTGCAGATGACAAGATCATAAGAACTCAACTCCCTGCTCTACAAGATATCTATTCCAGAAGAGTACTCCTAAGAGCCCAAAAGATTCTGAAGGACTCTTCTCATCCTAACAATGGATTATTCCTACCGCTGAAATCAAGAAAACGCCTATGTAGTCACAAAGCCAGAACTGAGAGACTCAGGAGAAGTTTTTTTATCCCCAGGCCATCCGAACTCTGAACTCGCACTATACTGACTTTGCACTCATTCACTCCTCAGCACTCATGACCCCCCACACACACACACACACACACACCTACATGACTTTTAGCACTTTTACATCCCTCTCCCTATGCTACAGACCTTTTTATTTTCTTATTTCATCACACGTCAAAACACACACACACACACACACACATATCTGACTTTCTCCAACTTTTGCACATCTCCATAGAACTTTTTATTTATTATTTTTGATTTCTCCTCCATCTATCTACCCATGTCCTTGATTGCCTAGCCTTTCTGCCCCCCACCCCACCCCCATCCCCAACACACACACACAAAAAACACACACACTTACATCATCACTGTCATCACCTCACATACATACAGCACACTGCTTGCTACAGTAAGCCTCCTCTACATACTTGCTGCACACTGCCCCCCCCCCCATACACAGCACATTGTCTTCAGGATCTTCTCCAACACACATCCTCAACATACTTACAGCACACTGCCCTCACCTACCCACACACACACACACACACACACACACACACACACACAGTCACTGCTCCACTCCCCTCCCACCCACACACATATCTTCACTGTCATCACTCACATACATCATACATACAGTACTCTGCTTGCAATAGTAAGTCCCTTCACCATACTTGCAGTACACTCCCCCCCTACATACACAGCACATTATTTCATCAGGAAGCTTCTCCAACACACATCCCCAACATACTTGCAGCACACTGACCCCCAATACACAGCACATTGTCTAATGAGGAACCTTCTCCAACACACATATTGCACACTGCCCTCTCCCCACATACACAGCACACTATCCCATCTCCCCTGTCATCCCCCCAACACACACACCAAGACCCCTGGCAGTTGGGTTAGCCCCTTGAGCCGTGGATCTGCCCAAGGTTTCTTCCTTGGTAAGGGAGTTTTTCCTTGCCCCTGTTGCTCTTGGGTGCTCCTTGTTGGTGCCCCCTGCCCAATCCCAATCCTCCCCCACCTTTCTTATGCAGCCCTTGCCACTTAATCTACTAAACCCCTTCTACTGCACCCCCATAAATGCACAAATAGGCTGACACCAGACATAATTTCACTGCATTTCTTACTTCCAGTAACTATATGCATGTGACAATAAACTTCCTTGTATTCTTGTATCCTTGTAGGTTTTATTGAAAGTGAAACTAGGGAATACTTAAAATAGAAGTAAAAAAATAGAAGTGCATTTGCACCAAAAAATGGGACATTTGCTGTCCCGGAAAAGATTATCAATTTTCCGGGACAGACATTAAAAAGAGAACAATCCCGGGAAAACCAGAACGTGTGGTAACCCTAGGCTGGCCTTGTATTAGGCTAGGTGAACTTGGCTATTAAATGGGAGACTTTCTGTGGCCCATCTGTAAACAATCTGGGTCTTAAATTGCTCTGTATGCATTTCCATGTTTGCATTGCACTGCTATACCAAAAAATATTTGACTGGTGCGCAATTTTACGCACTGGGCGCACCTTGAAACAGTGTTTACCCTATTTCAACCCTTCCCATAATGTGTAAGGTAAATTGTGCTTGCTAGTATGATTAGTTTCTTTTAACTTGTCGGCCATCCAGCCAGCCTGGTCATATGACCTATATTTTGAAGGAAAATTGACTGTGAGCCACAAGTGTGAAATCATGTGTGTAAGCCTATATAAAATGGAGAGTAACGTCACCAGTCGAAATAACGGTACCCCCCGAAGCTCACGGTATAATTCAAACACTGATTTTTAGACCAATAGTGGCAAAATATTGGGCAATTTGTCTCCGCCAGAGAACCGAGCAAAATGCCAGCGGACCGCCAGCTATGACCGACAGTGGTCTGCAGCCTCTTGCTATCAGGGTAGGAATAAACAGCCTGGTTACACAATTGAACTTTGTACAGCCAGAGTTCATGAATGAGTTTCAAGTCATGCTTGATTTGCATAAACGTAGGCATTGATCTCAATTTATACAATTCTGTAGATTTAATTCAGGCATTGATATATTGCCCTCCATAGCATGACAGTTATGGCATGTCTTCATGATTGAACACCATTTGATCACACTATCCTACCACATTTATTTTCACAGTTCCTCAATCCACCAGATGGTGGCAGAATATTAGTAAATGCCGAGTCTTCCGAGAGTCAGTTGGACACCACAATGCAGTCAGTGAAAGTTGTGGTTGTAGGGGCAGGAGTGGTGGGCCTATCCACGGCGGTATGCATCGCAGAGACCCTCCCCCACTGCTCAGTGACCGTCATCAGTGAGCGCTTCACCCCTGACACCACCAGTGATGGAGCCGCTGGGATCTTGTTCGCTTCTCAGTTTCCAGGTAGCAAATATTTGGAGGGTCATGGGTTTTCTGTGCCACCTTTCCTAGCAGCTGTTGTCCAGTGTATCTTGTCATAGTATCCTATTTTTTTTTTAAACTAGATGCCACATTTTTTTTAAATTAGATGCCACATACCCTGAATGTGAATAGGGGTCTATGATGTTTCTCTTGACAGATATTCCTCTGGAGCAGCAACAGCGGTGGTTCAAGGAAAGCTTTGATCACCTGCTGGCCATCGCCCAGTCCTCCAAGAGTGGTGAGACGGGAGTCATCCTGAGCTCAGGGTTGGTCAGCAGACAATTCTCATCTTCTTTTGTATGCTTCTGCAGTCCAAGATAATAAGGTTATAAACGTGCTCCTTTAAAGGTTTATGTTGTCTATAGCACCTTTAAATGAAGAATTCCTGTCATCAACATCGTTGTACCTTCAAAACATTCTGCAAAGTACAGCATACACTTTAACATATAAGAAATGGCACTTTCAGTGATTTATATACTATTAACCTTAGGGGCATGTAAATACATTAAATTTAAGTATTATATTGTTTTGTATTTGTATGTCGCTTTGGACAAAGGCGTCTGCCCATCCCATAACCATAATGCGGAAATTCTTATAGCCTTTGTCTTGTGGAAACGTACCACTTGGTGGATCATTTACAGGCAGTAGAATCATTTAGGGAGTAGTTTTATAATCTCAGTCATGTCTATGAAGGTGTCAGGTCTTCAAGGAGGTGCCCGCTGATAAGAGGCCATTCTGGGCAGAGCATGTCCTCGGCTTCCGCTTCTTAAGCGACCGTGAGTTGAAGAGATTCCCTGATCACAAGTTTGGGCAGGCATTCACTACAATCAAGTGTGAGTGCACCACTTACCTGCCCTGGCTGGAAAAGAGGTACAGGCTCTACCTCAGAGAGAATCCCCAAGTGGCGGGTTACCTTTTCATGCAGATTAATGTTCTGTCCCAAACCTTGTTACACACGCTGCTCATTATGGTCATTAGCTGTATCCTCTGCACCATTGATTTGACATTTACATCAATCAGTTTATCTTTTTGAGTTTGATTTAACATGAGATTCTTAAAGGGGTTTGGAACAAATTATCGCAACTCTCTTGTGCAGATTCGGCAAAGCTGGCGGTAAGATCCTGAATGGGAAGGTCTCTGATCTCCAGCGCCTGGCTGACACCTATGATGTCATTGTGAACTGTTCGGGACTAGGAGCTCACTCACTGGTGGGGGATGCAAAGATGCACCCCATTCGTGGGCAGATTCTCAAGTTCCACGCCCCCTGGGTGAAGAACTTTGTCCGTGATGGGGATGGCCACACCTACATCTACCCGGGGGTGAACAGCGTTACCTTGGGGGGAACGCGGCAGGCTGGAGATTGGCGTCTAGAGGTGGACGTGGGCGACAGGGAGGGCATTCTGGAGCGCTGCTTTCGGCTGGAGCCGGCCCTTCATGGTGGGAAGGTGGTGGGGAAGTGGGTTGGCCTGCGGCCGGGAAGGGAGAGCCCACGGGTGGAGGTGGAGTGGCTGAGAACAGCAGGGGGCCAGGAGGTGCCGCTGGTGCACAACTACGGCCACGGGGGCTTTGGGGTCACACTGGCATGGGGCACGGCCCTGGATGCCCTGGGGCTGGTGAGGCAGTCTCTGCTGCAGCATCCCCCCATGGCCAAGCTGTGAACAGAACGGACTCGGCTGTGCGAATGGTAACTAGGTAAACAGATGTAAACATACAAATACTGTTTAATGCTAATTCCTAAATCTTTCATAGAATATTTGTCAAAATATAATAAGTGTATTAAACTGTTTGACCAGATAATCTACACTTTTCTAATCAAAACGATTTAAAGGAAAGTTAAAAAGGAATTGTGATTTATTTCAATAAATGTTCTTTAACACCAAGCAGATGTCACATTTCTTTATTTCACATTGTACCCTCAACTACGCAAATCACATTTATTTGTTCACATTGCTATTTGCTAACACAATTCCCCAGTTGTACATGTAATTTCCTATCAATATGAAAATATGAAAAATAACTGAAAATCAATAATTTACATTTGTATTTTACACAAATCATACTTTTACGGGATAAATTCCAACAGCAATTTGATGACCAGTTTTCTCAAAGCTGCTCTTTCAGCTGCCCTGTTTTTTCCCCTTTCATGTGAAAGGTGACAGAAAGATTACCTGCAATATATTAACACTGACTGATCTATTGGTTTTGGCCACAGTTAGCAATTAAATCCAGGCGTTCCTTACTGCATTCAATGGTAAGCCTGTGTTGGAGTTGACATGAATGACCAGACATGTATGACTCATTTAAGAGATCCAACTGCACATGGCAAAAGCCAAAGTGGGAAACAAAGAGCGAATTGTAAGTCTCCCATCTCTCCTCCAGTACTGACATGCAAGTAGAGGAGAAAGGGGACATGATACCAAAACAAAGTGAAGGCAACACATTCACCAGTGCCATTGATTTCAGAGAGACAGAATATTTACAGGTGAAAAGGGTTCATATGGTTGCAAAATTATTTCAGGAAAGTCATCTTTTTTTCTGACTCCTTTCTACCCCCCTTCTCTTCATAATAAGTTAATAATAATACTGTCACTTAAAAACATTTACCTCATTTTGGTCAATTAACCTTTAATTCAAGCCACAGACAAGACATTCTGAACTGCTAAATGACAACTGCTGTTAATAACTCTACAGAAGTTTTTTCTAAAGTAGGGTTTTAAAAGATTTAGCCCTGTTCACCTAAAAGCCAGTTCTGTTTTGGAGACCATCTGGAAATGTTGTTTTTCAGCTCTTCCCTATTTTCCTCATCCCCTGATGAACTCGAGAAGGAATTCTGACTACAGTGTAAACAGTTTCAGCATCCAGTTACAGCTGGAACGACCTCTGTTCTTTCTCCCTAGTGAAGGCCCTATTCTGATGTCACTGGATAACAAGCTAAGGCAGAAATCAAAGCAGTGCATTATTACTAATGACAAGGCCAGCATGTCTGCAAAAACAAACCCATCCAAAACAGCAGAACAAAGAACAAGTTGTCTGGTGTATTTGAAAATGTGTTCTTCCGTATGTCTGAATGGTTCCCTCTGATTGTCTGATTGGTTAGTCCGAGGGTTCTTGAATTGGTCCTCTGGACTGCTTATCTCAGTTGTGTCCTGCATCGTCATCGTCCTGCTCGTCTGCGTGTGCTCTGGGGGCAGGGTTGTAATGGTGGCGTGAGGGTCGTGGCCCAGACCGCAGTCCGATCTTCCTCTTGGTGAGGTGGAACAGGTCTCGTATGAAGTTGTAAAAGATGTACTCGTACTCCATGCGCTGGTACAGCACCTGCAGGGCCTCCAGGCTCGGAGTGTGCTTGCGAACGGTCCCTGTCAGGTTGCCCAGCTTCTTATACTCTAGAGATGAGACAAGAAGGTGAGAGGAGAGAAAGAGAGAGATGTGTGTGTGAGGGAGAGTTAAGACCGTTCTCTGGAAATGTCAATTTCCATATTATCTAAACAGGAAAAGGTAATAGAGCAATCATTAAATAAATCAGTACTTTGTGGTAACTGTGTGTTAAATTTCCACAGATTTCACAACTTTTAAACACACTCTTAAAAATGTTGAGACATCCTGCTCTTAGTCTCTGGGATGAGGGTGGGGTAGGACTGGAGAGGAGGACCCACCAGGACTCTTGTAGATGTTGAGCACGTCAAAGAAGAAGTGCGGCAGGAGGCGTTCCAGCAGCAGAAGCACGTCCTCCAGCTCCTCCAGGACTCCCACCAGCAGGTAGTGTTCCAGAACATTCTGCTTGGCCTTCTCCAGAGCCCACTCGCTCGGCTCCCTAGCAACAAGCAACAAAGGCACAATGTTTTTTTCCATCCAAGAAGCAGGGGAATCTATTACAGAACAACCAAAACCTGTGAATTGCGTAAATATTTAATGTTTCTCAATAATATGTTAAACCTTGGTAAAACGCTACACTGTAAAAATCTGTTTCGAGCCTCCATGAAAAGTATTTCTGTCGGACAAAAGCTGCTGTGGATGAGCTGATTTCACAGTACTGTCTGCAGTGCAAGCCGTGGCGCAAATCTTCCACTCACCTCAGATGCCCCAGCAACCGAAATAAATTCAAACAACTTCGGCTCACCCAGGTGATAAATCTCCGGGGGTAAATTCGTTTTTATTGACCTTCTAATTAACAGTCACTAAATATAAGGCGCCACTCATGAGTTTTGGCTGAGGGTGGCTCTGGCAGTGGAGAGGACTTTGGCACGGAAAGGTCTCAGACAGCTTGGCGAGGGGTCTGAAGACACAGGGGCCGATGCCTGACTAACCTGAGAGTCAGGTGTTAGGGGAGGATTTTTGTATGAGTCTCACCTGCATTGCGGATGTTGTCCACAGAAGTACGGGATGATGTAGAAGAGGCGGGGGTTGGAGCACTCGGGGTAGTTTTCCAGGATACAGGTGTTGATGTCCTGAGACAGGAAAGATGGAGACGGTGTTAGCACAGAGGTTTCAATTAATGCTTGTTAGAGTTGCTGAAACCTGCTGAATTGAACAGACTTTCGTATTGGAATCATCACAGGTTCTACATAATGAATTGTTGGCCCATTAGCCTTACATTGCCTTATGCTTCTTCTGGTGCAAAATGTTCAATATGCATGTAGAATCCCTTGGTCTTGTCCAAAAGGCCTTGTCTTTGCCTAAACATAGCATACTTGAGGCAGACTGCTATTATAATATATGAACATGAGCTTGCTGTGTAATTCTACACATCACCACAAGGGGGTGCAGCAGCTGAGCATGTGATGTATGGAGGCATTCAGCCCAGGAGCTGCCACAGCACTATTTCCTGCCCAAAGCAAACACAAGCAGGCTCCAGAAAAAGACTCCTGGGACATGAATACCATCTATATGAGAAACATCACAGGAACCCCTTGTCGTCAGAGTACCAGATCATTTGTGGTGATGGCTTTCAGAGATTTCCAAGCAATTTGAATGAAGCCAACAAGTAAACATAATAATAGAAATATTTTCTGACATGAGCAACAGGGATTACATTCATCCTCACGGCTAAATTAAAAATAAAAAAGCAACCGAGATGCAAGAGCAATCAACTGTGGAGTGAAGCATTTTGATCTTACAGTACTTCACCACTAACCCAATACTAACAATGATGGCATATGTCCCATCTCCTGTAAAAGCCATCTACAAAATCTATGAATGTGCTGGAGGCAAAGCTTAGGGTTTATCTGCCTCTGCATATACGTAGAACAGTGGGATGGAAAGACAACTACTGGTCAGTAAACTCTCTAGGCCATCTAGATGGTCCTTGTGCGGTTGTGTGACAGCGAGGCCGGGAAGACTCACCAGATATCTCTCCTCATCCTTCATCCCAGGTGTCCGCACCAGGTGGTTCTCCTCGCCACGCCAGTCCCCAAAGCGCCGGAAAAAGTAGTTGGACAGGAAGCGGTTGATTGGGTCTCTGATGATGTTGATGTACACCGGCTCATCTATCCTGAACCTGTACAATACAGGCCTGAGCATTTAGTTGTGAGCTCCAATGTCAACAAAGCAGACTACAATACAATACCTGTAGAATACCAAATGTCTAAACTTTAGCATGATTAAAGGAAATGAAATCAATATTTTAGAGGACAGTCACAGAAAACCTCAAGAGCTGTCAATGATTGAAAAATCTCTGGATAACCTGGTGAAGTTGAGAAAGTGTACATGTCGAGTGTACAGGAACGGCTGTGGTATCTCGGTGATGTTCCTCATGAGAGTCGCCTAAAACCAAACCAAACCAAAGACATATTACAGACATGTTATACTCACTCTTACACCTCAAAGTCACACAGAATGATGGAAGATGTGAAATAAGACAGATAACCTTTTTGTTTTTATGGTCTTACATACAAAACCTTTCTACAACAACTTGCATTTATATAGACCCTTATCAAGGCACTCAAAGAGCTTTACAGTGGAGGGAGAACCACATACCACCACCAATGTGTAGCACCAACCTGGGTGATGGCCAGCAGCCATCATGTGCCAGAACGCTCACTACACAACAGCTTGAGGTGGAGAGTGATAGAATGAATGAGCCAATTACACTTGAGGAGGATTAGGGGATCAGACTGAATGAGCCAGTTTGGGAATTAGCTAGGACACTAGCTGTGCCTGCCGTCTATGCTAGCCTGTGCCACTATGAAACAGATTCAGATCCCTCAGATAGGATAAAAAAATGGATTCCACTGTGCTAGAACTGATGTGTGTACCTGCTCATGTTTGGTCAGTCTGGTCTTGTTGTGGATGTCTGAGGAGACCAGAGTGAACTGGTGGCGGTCAGCCAGAATGCGCAGCAGCAGGACGATGGTGCGACTGCCACACTTCCCCACGCGGTTGTACACCACCCTGCTGGGGAACGGCAGCACCTGCAATACAACACACCCATCATAGGGTTACAAGACCATGAGGGTGAAAGGTGCACAGGCCACTTGGATACCAGATCCAGGGTCACCATTATCACAGTGCCACTGGGCCTACGGTGTCAAGCGATACTGGTCCACAGAAGTGGACCGATACTGAAGAGGTTAGAAATGAGTCATGCAACCAAGCATCCACTGCAACCCTGGAGTGACTGATATCAATTGATAAACATGCCAAAAAAAAAACAACAACCTGTAGTGAAGTTAGGTCTGTAGTAAGACAATATGACCTTGTGGTGTAGCAGGAAGATATTTGCAGAATTGTGCAAAGAGAGTTCGGCAAAAAGCCAGTCAGAGAAGAACGATGTTATTTTTAAATAATATGAGTGATGAGGCACTTACTTTGGGGGCTACGGGTCCATGATCATCTGTAAACGTTGATTGTCCTGTGAGGGAGGAGTGGACAGTTATCTCATGCTTGCAAGCCACCCCAGAGACTCATCATAATGTGTTTTTAAGAGACTCGCATCACAACGCACCGACCAAAGCAAAACATTTGTTCTGGCTCACAAAGACGTAAACCAAACATAACTATTTCCAAATGTTATTAGCATTTTATTCATATCTCTGCGGGAGAAATTTGTTGTAGACACAGAGATGCACAAAAGCTGAGATATAGTCCACAAAGTCATAATATATGATCTTTCCTTCACCTCACCAGGAGACAAGTTTATTCTGTCCACACAAAGCCAAAAACTACACAGGGATGCCCACTGGTTTCAAAATCATTTGTGTGGAAAGAACACCATGCTGATGATAGCATTCTGATCTTTCCCGTGTCTGACTGACCAAACAAACCTAGATTCCATATCAACTAAGAATGCTTCTCCTGAAATAGCATTATAATAACATCATCCCTATCTCTTAAGCTACTGAAAGAATAGTTGTATGTGTACTGGCCAGGGCTCTGGAAGAAGAATTTGGAGGACTACCCAGCCGTGTAGTATTATTAACCAGCAGTGGCCTTGGGAATGTAGTCAGCAAGGCTCAGGAATCCACCTCACCTTGCTTAAAAAAATATCTATCTTTGTTTTCTAAGACAAATAAAAACAAACAAACAAAAAAGAGTCACCAAACAATCAATTGAAGAAATCAAATTAATATTTTTTATCATACAAGTGCTGTCATATATGCATCAATTTAGCGAGTTTGAAAATGTGACTGTTTTGAGAGGTGTGACTGTTTTTATTAATAATTTCAACAGTGTGAGGTAATTCAAAAAGAACCTGGCACATCTTGCTCTCATAAACACATGAGATCTTGCCTGAGCTGAACTTCTGGCCTTTTACCTTCACTGTAGAGAGTTTTCTCCACTGTGCCCTGGCTGGTATGCATCATAGGGTTAGGGGCCCCACAGAGCACCTCTGTCAGGCTAGAGTCTGCAGGTAGAGAGGGGGCTTACCCTAAAGCCCTGCCTTCATCAACAGCCCACGCAGGGCAGACCCATGCTGGGGTCACTGAGCTCCAGCCTTCACTCACCCCTACCCCTCTATATCAGACAGGGCAGGGCATTAGACAGAGGACAGTGCGAAGGCAGTGTTGTTTTGCCAAAGACTCTCAGTGGTTCCTTAATACCGACTTGTTGATTTTCACAAGTAAGATATTTGGGTGGCGGATCTGAGAGGAATGAATCCTCATGATTCTGATTTAAGCCGGTTGGGAGTTCAGATGTGTGTGAGTGTGTTTGTGTTTGTGTGCGTGTGTGCGTGTTTGAGTGTGTGTGAGGGGGGCTCTCTGCTCTGAGTGGCTGTATTATATAATATCATTCAGCTTTCCTACAAGGGGTGGGATTGGGGGTCTAGCCTGTCGGCCAGGCTGGATTTTTCCATGGGTCAGTGGAGACTTTTCCGAAGGCACAGCTCTAAATGAAATCATTACTGGATCTGAGGCCGAAGACAGAGAGTTCACTTTTTATCTGGAGACTGCCCGAGACCAACAGGAAATGAGCTCTGATCTGGTTTACACGCCACATGCTTTGGCTGGCCGCTATGGGTGAATTATGCAGAAGAATGGAATCTGACATGGAATACAAAATCTGGTGCTGTTTTTTTATTGGTGTTAAGCGCACTAATGGAAGGAGACTGCAGGTGCTCCACTGACTCCGTCAAAAGAATGGAGTTCATATCGGGTGATTATGACTCACTGGTACACATTTCTACTCTGTTCTGTTCAAAGGATCATAAAAAATCCATTACATACCAATTAAATGAACCAACACATCAGTAACTGATTTTAGTGGTGCACAACGCAGATGGTGTTTGTACTTCAAAAGGCAAACTGTAATGCAAAATGATTCACAAACATGCTACAAGTAACACCACCATCACATTCTGTGAAACAAGTACGGACTCAATTAAATGCTTAACAGATTCTCCCTACAGTGATATAGTACACACAGAGGCAGTGTGCAGTAGTGGTCACTAGGAGAGGTCTTGTGTGTACTTCAGGCTACTGACAGCTAAGGTTGACCAAGGGTTTGTCCATGAGGGGCCACAGACATGGACAGAACCCAGGCTAGGTTATTTAGGGACAAACTGATGTAGTGCTTTGATGAAACCAGATGTGTTTGGTGAGTTCAAGCCACTGGTTGACCAGGGAGTCCAGAACATACACAGCTGTTTACACCTAAACTCAGAACGCATGCTGGGAGGTGTGTGTAAACTGATGGCACCTTAGAGTTTTAAGTGTTCAATGCAATTCAGTTGTTGTGATTGCCCTGATCCCATTGAACTTCAGCTGAGAGGAATTCATCCTTCACAAGAACAGACTTGGTTTTACTGTTGATCAGGGCAGACTGAGCACAGTTGAAAGAGAGGGACTGTTGAAACACCTTATGTCAAGTCTGATCTGTGGTGATGCTGCACATCTCTACATTCTGGGCTAAAGAAGGCCTGAATCATTTTGCATGGTCAATGGTAGGCCACTGTAATATATATTGTATAAATTATGTTGTTTCTTAGGCTCAGGATTAATTAGAACTGAAATCAAAAGATTGTTTTGAATGGTAGTAGGTCTATGTTTAGCTGTAAATTAGTTAGGCAGCTTTCCTAACCACACAGTGTTTCCTCTGTGGTGCTGTTCCATCTGTACCTGACACTCCTTGCATTTATGAGGTAATTGTGGAAAATATCAGCTTCCTAAACAGATTGTTATAATCACTTTTTAGTAGACAAGATATAGAGTTCCATTATGATACATCATGTTTAGTTTTCTGTGTGGATGGTAATGCAAGAAGGCAACAGCCGACTGGACCTACTTGGTAGACTACTACTAGGCTAATAACCTAGGTTATCTAATACAAATCACAATGCTTGCACAATGCTTGTTTTCTTTAACCTAGGCCTACTATTAAAAATAATAAATATTTGCTGGTCTATTATGTCATTTGATGAATTAGGAAACTATCTGAGTTAAGGGCCAACAATTTATGAAGAGCTTAACACTGAAAACTTTTGTCTGATTCCCCCTCACCACCTTTTTCTCTCGTTTCTCAGGTGAAGAAAACGGAAAGTCGTGCATAATACCTTATTTGTGGTGGCCTAACATATCTCTGAAGTGCTAGGCTAGTAGCTTACAGCCAAACTCTTCCTCGTAGCCCACTTGTGGTCTACTGTGCAGAGCTAAAAATATTAAATATTCTGCGCGTACAGGCTACGTGTACCTACAGTCCCCAACACAAACGACCCTTTATTCAATAAAACGTGATTTCGTCACTTCGAAGGGGGCACCGCGGCCCACTGGAGCTGGCAAGTTTCATAACAAAGATAGGCTAGAATTATGAGCAGTTAATCAAATTAAATAAATATTAAGTTTATTCTTACCGAAATAATAGCGGATGTCTTGGAGAAGGTTTGGAGGACCGCCGTTTAGTTGCCAAACAAGTGAACCCAAACAGAACACGAATAGTGCTGTCAAGCAGAAGCCGAAGTCGCGCCGTGAGATTCGGAACAAAATAACGGCCAGCCAGTTACCCCTCTTGTTCTTCCCTCGGTTGTGGTTTGCTTGATGTTTATGAATTTGATTGTTGCCTATATTCTTCATCATATCATAATCATTTGGAGTCGTAGTCAGTGATGGTCCCCATTCGAAAGCGCCGGAGATGTTTCGCCGACATCAACGCACCTAGGCCTACTGTCCGTCGAAACTGAATGACATCTAACCTGACGGTCAACCTCGGTAAGCGGTTGCTCTCGGTTTGAGAAACTGAAAAGTTCCTTCATCATTCACTATTCAAAAGCGATGTGGCGGTGTCGAGTTTCAAATCCCAGTGGATAAACCAGATGACTCAAAGCGCACAACTTTTGACTCGCCTGGAGAAAGGGAGACACCTTCTGGCGAAGTAGGCGAGTTCTCACCTGGACTTCTGTCAAGAAGAGCCTTCAGGACTTTTGAAGCCGACTGAACATGTGTCGCCTACCTACGCCTGATCTTGTTAATAAAAATGGGTATGTTTCATACCAGATGTTGCTGTGAGGCAAACGTTTCTGGTTGTTCAGAAGTCACAGGTGTGATCTAGGCTACTGTATAATGTCATATAAGGTCAGGTACAACGTTGGCCTTAAAAAATTAAAATAAATCAGAGTCCATCTGTAGCCAAAGGTTACGCAAGGTTATACAAACAATAATTAGACAATGCTTCATAATAGCTTTTATTTGTAAATGACTTGATTCAGACTGAGAGATCACACAGCATCTATTGGTCATAAAAATGGAGATGCTAAATTATAAACAACTGTAGATCAAAATAATGCATTAACAACAATCAGTACTTGTATTGGTGTGATGTATACAAAATAAATTATCTGTGTTTTGACTGCATCTTTTTAATTTATTAAACTATTCTGATTGTGTAACGTAGGACATCTTGAAACTACATTTCTTTTCCATATTTTTCATATAGATGTTGAATTCATGTAGGCTCTCAGATAGCTACAAAAGGCATGTATGCTACTATCAAATACAATTCAGGTTTATTATGGTCTGCAGTCACTTAAACACTGGACAGTCAAGGAAAAGGTATAGCCTACACTACAAATTTGGCTAACACATTCTAAAACAAATGCAGCAATTGATACCACCTCTTCCTAAAACTGCACAAATACAGTGGTTAAATATGCAACATTTACACATGTTGAACATTTATGAAAAGTCTCTCAATGATTTAGAAGAATTTTAATGCTCTATTCCATGGTTAGTCAGGTGTCGAATATTAACATACACTCAGTCGTCACTTCCTCTTGACTGTCAATGGGGAAAGCATTCTTCCTTTCACAAGTGCTATGGAAAAAAAGTGTCCTTAACTGGAAACAAGAACACATCTTTGCTTGCACCGGTCATCTCAATGAAGAGTATGTTTCTCTTAAAGAGCACCCTCTTTACCCTCACCCTGCCAGGGCAAATCAGTCAGTCTTCTGGGGAACTCCTCACATCGTCAACACAAACTGTATTTATCAACAGTTCAACTTGAGACCATTCTGACCATAATCTCACTTAAAAAATGCCTAAACATCCATCTCTGGCCATATCTGCCGTCCATGGGGGTCAGACGATAACCAGGAAGAAGATGTGCAGGAAGGATTTAAAGATGTTCAGATAATCTCATAGACATTACTCACTGCCTTAATTGAGCCATATACATGAAGTTCTGAGTCTGGAGGAACTATATTATTCTGGCAGTGGTGTGGATGCTGGCAGTTATTTGTTGGGTAGCGAGGTGAACACAGCATCACTGAAAGGTCTATTTGAGTGAGAGGGATCCAGTTAAGGGAGCCTCTGTGCTGAACTCTCAGGCCTACACCCCGAGAGGCAGCAGGGAATCCTGATAGCTACTTCATGGGACACACCACGGACAGCCCCTTGGATGGGATCTGGAGGAGGGAAGAGACAGGGGAGAGAAACTCATCAGGAGCTGATAAAAGAAACATGTGAGATGTTCAGCTGAAAGAATCAGGGTGAAAACATGAAGCTGAGGTAATGGTCTGGTTCAGTTCTGCTGGGTGGGCATGGGACTTGTTATATGCAGGCTGACACATTAACCAAACATTCACAGCTATAATCACACTCAACACTAAATATTGTCTCTGTGTCTGCCCCTTACAACCACAAACTGGAACAAGATGATCTCAGAAGGCGTTTTCATCTGGATTTATTTAGTCGTATTTATGCATTTAGCTGACACTAACGTGATTTACAGATACCAACTGCAGTAGACAATTGTATTTATAAACCACTCTAACCCTCTCTCTAAGAGACATTTCTTAAATGTTTGACTGATCCAGGCTTATTGTCTCATTCAATTTACAACACGTAATCTTTGTGGCTATAGTCTGTAGCAGAATAACATGTTCTGCAGCTCTTTCAGCCTCATTCTTTTGAGACCCCCTTCTTTTACATTCATTTATCAGAGTCACAGTTAAGAAAAGTGCGGTGGCTATATGAAGTGTCTCTTACAGCCATGCGGTGTTCCTTGTGAAGCTGCTGGACTCTGATCTGCTCCATGACCCTGGCTATGTCCCCCAGAGCCTCGCTGAGCTCCTCCGAATACCTCTGGACCAGAGTGAGGGGGATCCCACAACGGCCGTGCTGCAGGGAATGAAGACCAAACATGACCACAATGAAGACCATCCATAAACACTGTGAGGATTAATAATAGTATTGGTAATGTTTGTAATGTAATTGCTGCTCACAATATAGTAAACAATTCTTCACTGTTTTCATTCAATTTACTTGAGTCCAATTTACATCTCCATGCTTGGAAATAAATGTTGTTAAGGTCGGCAAATTATTTTCTATCAAATGAAATGAAGCAACATTGTTTCATTTTGTATATCCCTGTACCTTGTCAGAGTAAGGCTCCTCAGAGAGGCAGATCCCCTCCACTGCCAGCTTCTCCTCCACGAGGGCCTCCAAGTATCCCATGTTGCCCTGCGTGCCCTTCCTTCCTGCCCCTTGGAGCTTCCTGTGTGCTGGAGGTTCAGGGGTGCGGGGTGGCCGAGGAGGGCGGGGCGGTTTCACGGCCGGGTTGAGGTTCTCAGACGCCCCGGAGCTCAGGGTGGTGCTCTGGGTAGCAGTGGTGGGATCCTCCGATGGACTGGAATGGACAGTGGTGAGGTGAGCGGCAGGAACCTGCTGATGGTCCCTGGCTGGTGGCTGTATTGAGCTCCAGCTGCTGGGCAAATAGTCTTTGGGTTTAGCAGGAATCGGGGGCTTGGTGCCCCTCTGGACAGCAGGTTTCTTGGATGGTGGTGTGACTGTGATGCGAGTCTGGCAGACCTCCATGGAGACGGTGACCTGGGCAGGTGATGATACATCCACCTGCTCAGGTGTCACAGGGCTCTGAGGATTGTGGGGCCGACTGCTCAAAGACTGCTCTTTTACTGCTGATGGACGGGGCATGTCTGTCAGTGTCTCAGACTGCTGCCCTTCCCCAACCAGCTCCACAGCACAAGGGACTGCAGGCTGTGATGGCTGAGTTGTTTCTGGTAAGGATGGAGCATTTGGCTGCATCCTTTCTGTTGATTCACACTCAAAAGGCTCTATTGAATGTGCCAGCTCAGCATCACATGAAAGGGATGTGCCATCATGTGTTGGTTCATCTGTTTGAGATGCACAAGCTGCAGCTGACCGTGTTGATTCTTCCGCTTCCCATGCAAGAGATGCACTAGCTTGTGTTGGTTTAGAAGAGCAAAACACACTTGGCTGTGATGGCTCTGCTGGCTCAGAGACACAGTTTGCAGAGGGCAGTGTGTCGGATTCGGATACTACAGCTGCACTGCCATGTGTTGACTCCTCCTTGTCAGACCCTACATGAGCAGTAGACTGGAGAGACTCTTCTGCTGGTGCAGATGAACATGGTTCAGTGGGCTGACTTGGTTCTTCAGGTTCAGATGCAGAGGGCCCTGGAGATGGTGAGGCCACCACTGCATCACACGCATCAGGCAGAGACAACAGGACCGGCTTCACTGCTTCAGACGCACATGGCGCAGTCAGCTGTTCGGGTTCCTCTTCCTCACATGGAGATGGAGGTTCCAGCTTTTTCACTTCAGTCGGCCCTTTTGAATCCGGCTCCTCTGTGCTGCCACTCGGCTCTTCCTGGAGCTCTCTCTCCTGGTGGAACTCCTCGGGGGACTGGTAGCACCTCCTGAACCCTAGGGCGGCGTGGCTGCCCATGGAGTCCAAGCTCTGGCTGAGGGCGCGGGCTCCCAGCATGTGGTCCTCCACCAAGCCCTGCATGGTGTCTGTGCGGGGAGGGAGGGAGTTGGGCCTCTGGTCCTGCCCTGGAGGGATGAGGCTGAGGTGGGTAAGGGGGAGGCTGGGGGACTCGGGGGAAGGGAGGTGGCTAGACTCGAAGCCTGACGAAGACCTGCTTAAGTAAGATGTCTTTTTGATCCTCCCTATGAAAAAAAGCAGTTGTGTGCAAAACATGTAATCGTCTTAATCAAAGGCATCCAAGTAGAATTTAACTTTTAAATAGAAAGTAACTTTTTACTTATATTAAAATAAACTAAAAAAAAACATAAAATAAGTGTGCTGTGACCAGAAGAGCATGCTGATGTGCAGAAGAAAGCAGATGTAGAATGGCAAGTGACTTGGAGTACAGTATAGATGTGCAGCAGCATGTCTAAGTTAAAGAGTGACTGTCACAGGAGCCATTTGAGGAGGTCAAAAGAAGCAGGCGGCCAGACAGATGAAGGACATAGCAGTTTATTCCACAGACTCTCCGAACCAAAAATGACATGAGGCACACCTCTCTCAGCACTGTTGACCCCCAAATAAACACCGGTCCCTTCAGTGCGTGCTCAAGAGCTTCCAGATCTAACTGGGTCCTGTCTTATGGTATGTTCCAATGTCCAACTACTGACAGTCTCTGATACAGTTTGACCAGCTGAGAACAGGCAGCTCCTGGTAATTAGTGTTTGCACTGGGAGATACTTGAACAGTAGCTGTTAAAAACAAACCCTTAACTCAACTAACTCCCACCTGTATGGGACAAGTACAGTATAGTTATATTTTTTTAGTAAATATATCTCCTTTTGAATGGTTGCATATACTGTCAACATACATCTTTTTTAGGCACATCATAGGATATTGTGCAAGAATAACTATTTCCCACTTGAAAAAAAAAATATACACACAAAGATGGCAAAAAGAAAAATAATCTAGAAAGAAAAAGAACAAGCATGAAACACAGACATGTCAACTCTTCACAGAGGCTCACTGACATTCACAAAAGCACCATGAGAACTAGGGAGTTATGAAGACTAAATCCAAGCAAAATTGTACTGGCGATGAGTAAGTTAAGTACAAAGTCTTTTGTTTATCGCCCCCCCAAGCCCAACCCCCCCCGCCGCCCGCCCCCACGCTATAGTTTCTTTAGTCACTTGCGTTCTTCAGCACTATCACAAAGGTCAGCAAGTGCCCACACCCCCAACGCCCCAGTGCCCCAAACCCAAACCGTCCACCAATCCCCAAATATCCCTTTTACGAAACAGCCAAGATGCTGGAGCTCTACGCTTCTCTACAAGCCCTGGTCCCTGGAGAGCTGGGCTGAGAGGTGGGCATGCTTGCAGATGAAAGACGGAGCACAGAGTCTGGATGATGAACGGGTGGAAGAAGAGGGGGATTCCTCTCCTCCTCCATCGCAGAAATGAAAGCAGAGGAAACATGACAGAATGGCAGAAAAAAATGAGACTTCGGAAAGAATAGAGAGTGACAGCTAGATGCGGCAGTGGCGGCAGCACAGAGAAGGTCAGCGGAAGGTCGTCGCCGTCGGCTGCAGAGGCAAGGTGACCCGCCTCAAAGGTCGAAAGGTCACGTGGGGCTCACGAGCGAGGCAGACTGTCGTTACCGTTCTCCAGGTGCTCGGTGCTCTCGTAGCAACCGGAGTCGCGGGGGGAGTCGCCAGTGGGGACGGGCCCCTCCAGAAGCAGCTTCTCCTGGGAGCCACTGGAGCCTCCTGCCCTCTCAGGGTCACTGTTGCCTGGAGGAAGAGAGACAGCCATGGTTGACACAACATACAGTATGTATTTGCAGAAATATTTGCTGGCATCTGCCCCCTGGCATTCTATACACAACCTTACGCAAATGGGGGAAATCGGGGGCAACGCAAGTTTATATATGAGGACTTCAAGGTCATGTTCAAAGGAGGTATTCAGTGGTTATCAGCACATCAGCATCTGTGTGTGTGTGTGTGTGTGTGTGTGTGTGTGTGTGTGTGTGTGTGTGTGTGTGTGTGTGTGTGTGTGTCTGTCTGTGTGTCTGTTGATCTGTGTTTACTTGTACTTACTGTCATACTCCTGTAGAAGCTCCACAGCAGTCATGAGTACAGCTTTGTGCTGGGGGTCTCTGATATTGAGCTCCTCCAAGTCCTCTTCCTCCAGAAGCTTGAAGGTGTCCAGGTCCTCATAGCCATTGAACAAGAACGTTGGCATGTGTTCCTGAAAGAGGAGAACCCACATTCAAGTCAACCAGTCCAACAGTCATACTCTGGTTATGGTACTACTGATACTAAAACTTTTTAATCTGTTGTATCTAAAAACCTTGTATGTATTATTTTATCCATAAAATCAAAAGGTAAAAAGAGATAGAGCATTTTCAGATTGCAGATTGGGGCTGACTATCTATATACTCAGGTTTAAATAGTTGTCGTAATGGTTACTTTGAGGTTAATGCGCTCCAAGAGCTCCTCAACGGACGTGGGCTTGGGTGGACGGGCCTTCCTCCTGCGACGGCTGCTCTTGCGCGGCTTCTCCTCCTCCTCGGTCAACACGTCCACGTAGATGAACTTGAAGGTGCCCACCTTGTTGTTCAGCAGGCCCATCCACGTACCCATGGGCGGCTTGCTGATGATGTCAATCACATCGCCTTTCTGTGGGAACACATGGCAACATATTAATATACACATCAGAGAAATCAATTGTTGAGATATACACCAATACAATTAATTATCGAGGAAAACTAATCCAATTAAACATTGAACTACACCAACAGACCGGCTAAATCTTACTAATGACAAATTTAATGACAAATTAAGAAGCTTGAAGGTGTCCGGGTCCTCATAGTTGACAACACATTTAATGTGTTTATGTCCCATCCTTGACCAGTCATTAAGTCATTAAAGCAAGTTCTTAATAGGCATGTCATGTATTTGGCAGGTATGAATCGGTCACTGGTGATGTTTAAAACTGTCCAGGGGCTGTGATGTAATGTCCTGCAGATGCTATTTCAAGGGCACATTGAGATGCAGCAAGCTACAGTAGTTTTATACTTCTAAAATCGACGATGGTCTGATGGTGCTGCTTTTGTTTACACTTTCACTTCAGTCTCTAATGGCGGCAGAAATCGCTCACCAAGACAGGGAGCACAAAGAGTTTCACAGTCAATACAGCCTTGGTCAACCTGTCAGGTTGTTTTGGATGATGTGAGAAAGTGTTTTCACACTGAATTTACCTTAAGTGCTTTTGTGTAATGTGTGCAGGTGAGTGTGTGTCTGTATCTGTGTGTGTGTGTGTGTGTGTGTGTGTGTGCGTGTATGTGTGCGTGTGTGTGTGTGCGTGTATGTGTGTGTGTGTGTGTATGGGTGTGTGTGCGTGTATGTGTGTGTGTGTGTGCGTGTATGTGTGTGTGTGTGTGTCTGTATCTGTGTGTGTGTGTGTGTGTCTGTATCTGTGTGTGTGTGTGTCTGTATCTGTGTGTGTGTGTGTGCGTGTATGTGTGTGTGTGTGTGTGCGTGTATGTGTGTGTGTGTGTCTGTATCTGTGTGTGTGTGTGTGCGTGTATGTGTGTGTGTGTGTGCGTGTATGTGTGTGTGTGTGCGTGTATGTGTGCGTGTGTGTGTGTGTGCGTGTATGTGTGTGTGTGTGTGTGCGTGTATGTGTGCGTGTGTGTGTGTGTGTGCGTGTATGTGTGTGTGTGTGTCTGTATCTGTGTGTGTGTGTGTCTGTATCTGTGTGTGTGTGTGTGTCTGTATCTGTGTGTGTGTGTGTGTGTGCGTGTATGTGTGTGTGTGTGTGTCTGTATCTGTGTGTGTGTGTGTGTGTGTGCGTGTATGTGTGTGTGTGTGTGTGTGTGCGTGTATGTGTGTGTGTGTGTGCGTGTATGTGTGTGTGTGTGTGCGTGTATGTGTGCGTGTGTGTGTGTGTGCGTGTATGTGTGCGTGTGTGTGTGTGTGCGTGTATGTGTGTGTGTGTGTCTGTATCTGTGTGTGTGTGTGTGTCTGTATCTGTGTGTGTGTGTGTGCGTGTATGTGTGTGTGTGTGTGTCTGTATCTGTGTGTGTGTGTGTGTGTGTGTGTGTGCGTGTATGTGTGTGTGTGTGTGTGTGCGTGTATGTGTGCGTGTGTGTGTGTGTCTGTATCTGTGTGTGTGTGTGTCTGTATCTGTGTGTGTGTGTGTCTGTATCTGTGTGTGTGTGTGTGTGTGTGCGTGTATGTGTGTGTGTGTGTGTGTGTGTGTGTGCGTGTATGTGTGTGTGTGTGTGTGTGTGCGTGTATGTGTGCGTGTGTGTGTGTGTGTGTGTGCGTGTATGTGTGTGTGTGTGTGTGTATCTGTGTGTGTGTGTGTCTGTATCTGTGTGTGTGTCAACAATGTGTTTTTCAGATCTCAAGTATGCAAAAATCTAAAATATGTCCTCACATAAAAATGTGAAAGACTTTGTTGAAGGGTGAAGGAAAGTGAGAGACTGGGGTCAGGCCTCCAGCCCAGGAGCAGAGACCTGGGGCCCAGTGGGGGAGCTACCTGTTCAGAACTGGCCGAGCTGTGGTACTTCTTAGAGATGCGTTTCCTCATGGTCTCCTTCACAGACTTGACCTTCTTCCCCAGAGACACACGCGTGGGGGTCGGAGACCGAGAGAGCGCTCTCAGACCATCCTCGTCTTCTCTACCCTGCAGGTGGAACATGGGTCTTAAGGCACGTGTACACATTTCTATTCTTATACAGTGCAGTAGTTTGTCACCTAAACCCTATCAGACCTAAGATATGGTAGTACTTGTGCTCATTTCTTGCGTACTATTCAGACAGATACAAAAACAGATGTGCTGAACTTCAAAATATGCCTGCTTCTGAGACTTTGCAGCTTAGCAAGCTGTTGTGAAAGACTATAAATTTCTCCAGGGTACAAAACAACATTCCTAAAATATCTATGGCATTTATTTGGATAGCAAAATCCTATTGTCTCCCTATTGCCAATTTTTCTATAAAGTAAGTCATGGTATCAATGACACTGGAAATAATTCAAAATAATACCATAAGAAGACTCAGCACAGTTTAATTGAATCATGTTACCAGTATCATATAAACAACCACAGAAACTGTCTATATACAAATCAAATTAGCAATTGTTGTTGAGTGTCTCTCCAGGACTATCATTTTCTGATAAAATCGTTACCACGGCAACAGAGCTCTGAGGAGGACAGTGTCTTTTGTGTGCTGTGTGCTGTGTACTCACATGGGGGTCGCATACAGTGCCGGGGGAATACAAGGGGCGGTTGGTGAGGTCGAACCCTCCAAAACTACAAGTCCTCTGTGGAACAAAACCAGATTTATGTCCAGTGAGATCATAATACGTGTGAAGCTAGTCATCTTTAGCACTGGAAACATATTATACTGGTTTGTGCAACCCCCATTTGCCCATATGACAGCACAAAAGCACAGTTCATAATTTAGCAAGTTTTTACCAAGTTATGATGAGCACTATGATGAGCACTGGCTCAATACCTGGTAGGCCCATAGAGTCTGTTAGGTTGTTTTTGACTATGCATGAACTATGTACGCCGTAGAGAGTTTTCACACTGACCCTTGCCTTCAGTGAGCTTGTGTCATGTCTGCTGGCCTGTGTGTGTGTGTGTGTGTGTGTGTGTGTGTGTGTGTATGTGTGTGTGTGTGTGTGTGTGTGTGTGTGTATGTGTGTGTGTGTGTGTGTGTGTGTGTGGTTTGCCACAGTAGATGGTAAACTTATGTTGTGTGTTGTTATGTATGTGTGTGTGTGTGTGTGTGTGTGTGTGTGTGTGTGTGTGTGGTTTGCCACAGTAGATGGTAAACTTATGTTGTGTGTTGTTATGTATGTATGTATGTATGTATGTATGTGTGTGTGTGTGTGTGTGTGTGTGTGTGTGTGTGTGTGTGTGTGTGTGTAAATCAGTTAGCATGGCATATTGCTGGTGGTGCCACTCACCCCGTGGTAGTTGGGGTTTAGCCCCTCACGATCTCCTGGTGGTGGCAGAGCCGCGACATCACGGGCTCTGTCCTCATTTCCCCCTTCCACCTCCGAGAAAGAGGAGCCGCTGCCCGCCTCCAGTACGCCCAGAGCCAGGGGGCTGCCCGCTCCTCTGCCTGCCATGCCCCCGGCTACGCCTCCCGTCCCCACTAGGCCTCCGATGCTGTTGGACTTCCCAAAGGCCCGCATCAGCTTGTGACCGCTACAGGAGCAACAGAAGAAACACTACATGCGCTACACTGTTTTCAGGTTTTTCATCTCCTATTAACATGGAGATACTCGACGACAGCACTGGCCTATCAAACCTTTGGAATTTTTGTGTTTACATACAAACACCAATAAACATCCCAGTCACAAATGTAGGATCTGGTAAATTAGTTATTGGCTCTGTTCAGCATAATACATCACTGAGATACAATTTGACTCTCAGCCATTTACAAACTCTGTAAGTAAACCTGGCTGCATACTGTAACTCTGACTGGATGAAAAATATATGGTCAGTGCTGACTGATTATTTGGATCCAAGGTGTGGTGTGTACCTGTAGGTGTCCAGGCTGCTGGACGAGGGCGAAGTGGTCAGGCTGTCAGAGTCTCCATCCAACGAGAGCTGCTCCTGCAGCACTGAGGCCAGCCCGTCGCCCTGGGAGACCAGCAGCTTCCTCTGCACACCTGAGTAGATGGGTGTGGCCTCCTCAGTGGAGGGAGAGGCCTCTGAGCTGCCACACTCTGAGGTAGAAGGGATGGAGAGGAAACACATTAAAAGAGCAGTTCTCCACTTTGGACCAACTAAGTAACACAACATTAAATGCAATTGCCATACGGCTAATTCACACGATACACATAAATACAGAGAGGCATTGACAGGCTGAAATCCGTAAACAGTCATTGCTATAAATAGCATTTTTAGAATACAATGTGCGAGTTTGTTATATAAAACAACAAAGTACTTTTTTGTATGATGCTCCTTATTATAGGTATTCCAGAGTGTTTTAAAGGTGATGCTTTGATATCTGTACATGTCCACAGGTGCAGTAAGACATCACAGTGACGGTTCCCACCTCTAGATCCAGGCTTCTTGGACTCATCGATGCGGATGAGCTTCTTGCGGACGCGGCGTGTAGAGTTGACCAGCTTGTGCAGCCTGCGGAATGTGACGGAGTCCTCGAGCTCGTCGTCGGACTGCTCCCTCGACTGCAAGACAACAGTGAGAGTCTGATCAAGGCACTGTTCAGTAGTGTCACACAGACCTAAAATGGTACTGTGCTGTTACCAAATAACATTCTGTTAAGAAATACATATTTACACTGGTTTGGGGAGGAGGTAGCTCATAATGACTCACTAGCTCATAATATACAATAATATGCTGTACAATCAAACTGACCAAAATGTAGTCTAGTTTATGACCAAAATGTAGTCTAGTTTATTTACAGAAGTCTGTTGTTGTGTTTGCTTTGCATGCAACAGATCGGTCTCGGATACTGAAACGCACGCAATCACGGTGGAACATGGTTGGTCGTGAGAGTCCCTCACCCAAAGATAACCTCTGGTTCTCGGGCCCACCTCTTGAGCTGTGGTGTGGTCTCCACTTTACTGTAACAGCTCCATGTGTCGTGTCATTTCACATGTGAAACGTGTGGGCTGTCTATTCTGGGTTCGACGATCACCTTGTAATTTCCCTGTGCAGCGCAGCAGACACTGTTTATTTAAACATGGCCGACTCCTCTGCGCCAGCCTATACAGAGTGGGCAAGGGCATGGCTTGGAGACGGGCACAGTGCTGATTTAAAATGACGCCAGTGGCATGAGTCACCAGTATACATAGTGCATTATGTAACGGAATGAATTATCACCCCCTCCATTATCCTGGGCAGTGTACCTCTACACACAGCCAGCTGTCAATCAAATGCCATTCGCACAGGGCTCTATTGATGCTTGCAGTATTAACAGCTCATGATTGTCCATCTTTGTGCTGTGTCTGTGGTGCCAGTGAATAATCTGATTTATGAAGCAGCCATGGAACCCAAACGTTTAATAGCTTGGGCAGATTACACAATTGTTTTGTCTTCTATGATGATATTTTAAAATTGACCATGTCAGACCACACGATCATAGAACCATTAAATTGTGCTGTGTCTTCATTGGGAGATGGCCACATTTCATTACATTACATTACATTACAAGATCATGTAGTTTATCGTTCGCATCGAGTGCGGTCACAATGTCAGTGTCATCAGTGTCAGGAGATTTCCCAAAAATGTGGACAAGCTACACTTTTCATTGTGGTGTCGTGTTGTGGCGAGTCACAGACAATAAATCGCTGATGTCACAAGACATGTTTCCAATTCGACTTTGTTCCTGACCTTTCACATTTGGGCACGATGCTGGAAATGTATAGACTAAGACAAAATCATGGCAAAAATCGGGCTAAAATCCTGTAATCTGACCAAATCTGAGGACATGTTGCTACAGTTTTTGACTCACAACCCGTTTCTGTTGATGTGATCAGAACAGACTTGTGTATATTGTTGTCTGAAGGCCATCCCTTCCCAAGTTTGACCCTGTATACTGCCATTTCCCATCGGTTCAAAGCAGCAGGAGCAGACATGGGGCTGTGTGTGTAGTCACCAGCACGCCTCAGCAAGCTTGGCCAAGCCAAGGCCAAGCGAGAGGCCTTGGGGGTTATCTGCCCCTATTCCGCCCACGTTCAGCTGTCCGACTCTGTAGTACTAACTGGTGGATTTGTGTTCGCAAACACACAGCCAGTGACCTCTGGTTCTTCTCAGAGGTCAGCACATCCACTTGCCCGCTCTTCCCTTCCCTTTCGCGCCTGATAGGGGCACCTTTTCTGGAAGCTTCTGCCTGATACGGGTCATCAAATATTTATGTTGACAAAAAAAAAAGCTCACACACAGTTTTAAATGTTTGTGGCAGCGCAGCTCTGAACACCCCACCCCCCACAGCACATGAGTCTAGCAGCGCAATGTGTTTCTCAGCAGTGGCTATAAGCAGCCTCTCTGTGGTTTCCACAGTGAGCAGAATGAGAACCCCGTGCGCAGGCTATTCTTGTGCCCCGTGGTTAAATAAGGTTTTATCTCTCGGAAATACAGATATAAACCACTCTCTATAGCTCGGTGGGTCACTGCTGCGACAGCACAGTTGGCGTGCTGAGAGCGAGATACAGAGTGGGGTCTGAGAATCAGCGAGCAGAGACGATGATGACCTATGGAGGTTTCTAGAGCTCACTTTAACTCACTTGAGTGTGTTAAAAAGGTCACGTCTGAGTGATATTTTTGTGTACATACAAATAAATAAGTGTTATGACCAAAAAGAGGATCTATGTTGACAACCTACCTGCTATGGTCTAATCAAAAAACTGTCAGCTGCTTTCAGTTTCTCAATTGATCAGCCTTACATTTAGAAATATTTGTTGCGGTACAGTTTTCGTTCCCTTTTTTGTTGCAGTAAACCAAATGTAACAGCTAGCTGACATTATAGAGTATTTTGTTGTTTCACATTTCCCCCTCCACAGATTGTCTACACAGTGTGTGAGAACCAGCCCCCTGTTCTTGTTAGGAATGTGGCCGGTAGCCTGGTTGTGGAAGAATACATCACTGTGAGTATTCCCAAACAGCAGCAGAACAAAAGGTAACATGCGGTTTTGGGTGCTACTCTACTGAGGAATTCCAGTGTGTGAGCGCTACCTCATGCCCTCGCCAAAACAATTCAAAATGGCCTGAGGGGTGAGATACGATCAGGGGGAGAGAGAGGAGAGAGAGAGAACAGAGAGAGAGCAGAGAGAGAGTGAGAGAGAGAGAATGGCAACACTGACATGGTTACACAAAGACCTAACCAGGAATCAGTTACATAATGATGCCATGTCAGCAGAAACACTCACAAGACATACACACACACACACACACACACACACACACAAACAAACATCCACACACCACTGCCGCATGACTTCACCCACAGAGCTCTGCTGGCTTGGTCCGCCAGAGTGCTAGCACACTAATGCTAACGGCCACCGCACTGAGATGAATGGTCCTTTGCCTAGCGCTCGCTAACGGCTGGCACAGACTAGCAGGCCGGGCCCACTGCCGGGCCTCCGTGGCATTCATCTTCCAAAAGAGACTAATGTCACAGCTATGCCGCTGGGTCATGACGAGCGTGGCCACATAATTGCTACATTCCAGATGGGTATACAATTACCAGTGTCCTCACATACAGGTCACACACACACACACACACACACACACACACACACACACACACGCACACACACGCGGTGGAAAAATGAGGCGAGCAAACCAGAGACAAACTGCTTTTTCATTCTCTGCACGGTGTTTGCCAGGGGACAGTAGAGAGAGACGGATGGAGAAAAGAAAGGTAGCGCACGAGGCAGGGAGGAGAAACAGAGATGGATGGATGGAAAGAGGGATGAAGAGAGAGATGGAAATTGTGAAGATGGAGGGAGAGTGTTTACGAGAGGCAGAATGGACAAAGACAAATCCTCTATGAGAGACAACAATGAGAGAGAGAGAGAGATGAACAGAGTGAAAACAGAGCAGAGTGGAGGAGAGCTAACAACTGATGAACAGGAGGACAGAGCCACAATATGATGGTCGGATGCCACAACAAATAGAGTATGAAGGAGACCAGTAGACCACCACTGTGAGAAAAACAGAGGGACTGATGAACTGAGAATGCGATGGAGAGAGGGAGTTGAGCGGAGCGATGTGAAAGCGGACCCCCCACCACCACCACCACCACCACCAACACCACCCCTCTCTCTCCCCCCGCAGGAAAAGAGCTGCGGGCTGCAGAACAGAGGCTCAGGCCTGCATTCAGCTCCCACTGCAGCACAATGGGGGCCAGAGCTTTCAGCTTTCAGCCACATGAATACAAACACAGCCTGCAGGCCCAGCCACTGGGCGAGAGAGAGGACCCTGCGTACCAGTGTGTGTGTGTGTATGTATGTGTGTGTGTGTGTTTGTGTTTATTTATGTGTGAGAGAAAGAGAGAGGCCACCAGCACACAGAGAGAGGGGAGCTCTACAGAGATGCGTAGAAAAACAGAGCAAAACAAAATGGAGGTACTGGAGCTGAGATAAAGCCAGACATGGCATGTGTATGTTGGGATTGGAGGGATTGGATTGAACACTCATCACAGGTCATCGCTCCTGCAGTCCCAAACACCAACACACAAACAGGGGCCTGCCAGTGAGAGAAGACCCCCGAGCTGTGCTCAGCCTTCAGTGCTTTTGCATCCTCTGTGAACACGAGTGTAGGCCTAGTAGTGTAGTAGTGTCCCTTAGGGAACCTCAAGTCTGTAGGAGGCCTCATCACAACATCTTTTCTCTGATGTTTATCTTTTCACTGTTAGCTCAGTCTAGGAGATCTTGAGGTGCTTGCATACTGCCCGGACTAACACCTACCATCTCCAACAAACACCAGCAGCTGGGTCAGTGTCTAATGCATCGTCACTCTGTGCTTGTTGGATGGAGCTGTCCAGAGGTCAGTCTTCTCATCTACTGTCTAGGCAGTGTGGAGCATGCTGCAGCACAACTGGACAGCTTCACACAGATCCCTTACCAGGGACATCAATATGAGCCAGCATGCTTGACCAGATGATGCACGCAATCCCTCGTTTACTGGATGTTCGTCATTCAATTTCGATATGAGTCGATGTACGTTTTTTTTTGTTTAAGTCTCAAATTCTGTCTATGACCAACCACATAGACAGAAACACAAACCTGGGTATCTAATAATATCTCCAGAACCCTAAATATTTCATTCTGCGGTGATTATTTGAGCTAACTGTTATTGTCTGGACTGGACGCTGTGGTTCTACTCACGTTGCTGTTGGACTCGTTGATGGAGGGGCTGGAGCTGTGGTTCCACTCGGCCATGTCGCTGCTGCCCGCCTGGCGGCTCTGGCTCTCAAACTCCTTCAGCTGGCCAACACGGAGAGAAGGACAGAGAGCGGAGAAGAATGGTTGAGCCACTGATTGATTGACTCTTTTTCACTATTCATAAACTAAGGGGCAGACAAGGCAGACAAAGACACAAACACAGACCAATATTGTGTTCTCAAGAGAGGAATGAAAACAATGGGCTCTTTTAACAGGAGAATAGCTGATCTATGAATGGCATTAGCCATAATGAAGCTGTAAAATTACATAGAAACACATGCAGTAGAAAAGAAAAAGGCACAAGTACTGATATAAAATGCTACAAGGCTTTTATAGGGGTACAAAAATGGAAGGTAGGCTGTGGAAAAAGTGTGCATGCATTTGCAAAAAATCACCACAAGGAATGTAAAAAGATAAAAAAACCCCAGCTGATATGGGTTTGTTAGTGAGCAAGTTCTCCTGTTATCAGAGTCATGCTCATGTGGCAGGCTGCGTCAGCGTGCTCCTACCCGTGCGAGAGCCTCCTCCACAGTGATCATCCGCTCCTTCACCATCATCATCAGCTGGATCCGCTCTTCATCACTCATGGTGATCTCACTGGCCACGAAGCCCAGGTCCTCCCCGCCTGGGCCACAAAGGTCATAGGTCACAACACCACCTTCTCCATCATCACCTCCACCAACAACAACAACAACAAGTTTTGCACTTGACACACACAGAAAGGTCACTGTGGGGGCCATATCAGCTAGTGCTGCAGAGGGTTAAAGGTTATCTCATATGGCTGTGCCCAGAACAGTTATTTGCAAGAGTAAGCATGAGATGCACCTTTTGACATTTGTCTTCCAGCTCCCTTCTGCGACTTGCGGAAATTCTGCCAAAAAGATTTGTTCTTCTTTCTGCTGTCAGCTTTTCCTGCAAGGGGAGAATTGGTTGGGGTAAGCTAAGACTTGATGGATGAGGACACTGAATTAAGGGGGCCAACTGCTGGGTATTTTTAAAGACAGGATAGTCAGCAGTTGGCAGCAAAATAGGCTATCAAATATAACAACACTGACAGTCTGTAAAGTTAATGTTCCTGAAATGGATATGGCAAGATCTGTCATCGGAAGCTTTTATTATAGGCAACAATCAACTATGTGCTCATGCACACACAATTCATGCAGACACACTTCACACTCTCTCTCTCTCTCACACACACACACACACACACACACACACACACACACACACACACACACACACACACACACACACACACACAAACACACGCACACAAATACACAAAAATAAGAGAGTAAGCTTACCTCCTATGCCATCCTCAGAACTGGACTTGTGCATAGACAGCCTACAAACAACCCAACAAACAAGGTGTTACTCAAATGCACCAAAACTTTGATGAAACACAAACTCAGCCACTTCTATGTCCCATCACCTGTTCTCCAACACTATTCTCCTCATTCTGCTCCGGTCATCTCTCAGTCCACAGAAACAAAAAAATCTTCTTCCTCTCCTCCCTCACTCCACCCTCTCTCTGTCTCTCTTTCTCTCTTTCTCTCTCTTCTTCTTCTCGTCCTCAAACGCTTCACCTCCTTCTCTCCCTTGGCCTCACACACATTCCCTCTCTTTGCTCTTTCCCTCCCTGGCTCTGTCCCTTTCCTGTGGGTTCCTGTGTGCTGTGGCGCGGGGGCTTGTTGTCCGCTGGCTGGGATGTGACAGCTTTGGCCGGGGCTCCCCTGCAACAATAGGGGCTTTTCACACGCGGGCCACCGCTTTTCACCGCGCGCATTCCTCTCGCGCTCAGCTGACGCATGCTGCTGAGGTTAGCGACTATCACTCCCCCTCAGGCCTGCAGGGACACGGGCTGGCCAGGTGAGGGCGCATGCTTGCTCGGGGTAACAGGTGAAGGTGACTAAAGTTCACCCCAGTCATTTCACAAGAGCGCTCTTGTTGCCTAAACACATCTAAAAAAAGAGTAGTCTGCATCTGGATGTATAAGCCTGGCCTTTTTGTCCAAATAGTGAAAGGAGAGGTTGACACAGTTAGAATTTATGTGATTTAGGTTTGAGCTTGCTTATGTGTTTTAGGTTTGAGCTTGCTTATATGTGTTTTAGGTTTGAGCTTGCTTATGTGTTTTAGGTTTGAGTTTGCTTATGTTATGTATCTTAGCCATTCAAGTCTTTCAATACAATGATAACATAAACTTCTTGTACTATTATAAAACAACCCCTCACTAACCCTCATGATTGCGCAGCAGATTTCCGTATCATCCAGGATGAATCATTGGGAACAACGGTGATTCAGTGACCATGGCTGTGTCATGGTTTCTTGGGTCATGGACAGTGACCCTACATGAGTACACCTGCATTAAGGGGCTTTCCAACAGCCCTCCCTGTCTCCTTATCAACAATTGGCATACATGACATCCCCCAACACACACACACACACACACACACACACACACACACACACAGGACGGACTATATCAATGCGTGTGACCCATTGTACCTCACCCCAGTGACAAGACTACTTATCATCACAACCTCCTCACCCCCCACCCAGCACTTCAGTAGCAGAAGTATCCCCCGCGCACACAATCACAGGAAGGAAGTAGACTGTGTGTGTGTGTGTGTGTGTGTGTGTGTGTGTGTGTGTGTGTGTGTGTGTGTGTGTGTGTGTGTGTATGTGTGTGTGTGTGTAAGGGGCTAAGCTAAGAGGCCATCTGAAGGGTCAGTAGGAAATGCACAGAGCCCCATTTCCACATGCTGAAAGGATGTTGGGTTGAGATGCTGGTCAGCAGTGTGATTCTCAAAGCAATACAGTACATATTTGGAGGTTGCCAGAACAAGCTGGGATGGCTAGCAGCCCTGACTGAGTAATCCTGGCTTCAGCTGGGACTGACTACTTAAAAAAGTCAGCAAAGCACACCTAACATGTCCTTTAGACAAACTACACGCAAAGAATACCCATTCTGAAAAGATGGAGTATATGTGATTATTCATACAGGTGATTCCTGGTTGACAGATTGTGGTTCAGAGGATGCTTACTTTCTCTCAGTCTCTGGGGTGGACATGGCACTGTTGAAGCCCAGCGATTCCTGTGGGGATGCACACACACACTCAGATCACACAAAACACTAAAACTAAAGCCACATAAAGCCACATCAACACAGTCTCCTATAGCAATTCACATATTACTCAATATCTTCAGGAATATGATATGCTAATTTCATTGACTTATTTTTACGTTTGTTTATTTTATGCATTTTGTCCTGCGGTGACTTACCTGTATTTCTGATCTCAGCTGCAGAGAGGTTGAGATGGGCTCAATCTTGGCCTGCAGAACAAAGGGAGGAGGAGAGAAGAGAGAAGAGGAGAAGAGAAGAGTGTGAGCTTAGGGGTGTCTCAGGAGTCCCACATTTCAAAATGTATGAATGTTCTGCATTAACGCACAATCGAGGGCATTGAGCAGGGATGCATTAAATCCATAAGGACGGACTGGAATACTTTGTTTTGGTGTTTAATATATGCTGTGAATTAAACCAGCTGTGCAACACATTTACAGTACAAACACACAGTACTCTTTCTCTATTTGTCGGTCTCTCACTCTCTCTCACACACACACACACACACACACACACACACACACACACACACACACACAGACACAGACACACACACACGAGCATCTGTACCGTTTCAGTGTCCTGCGCCACCTTGCGCTTGCGTAGCTCGTCCATCCTGTTGCATACGTCGCTGTAAGAGGTGCTGTAGTATTCGGAGTACTCCTGTGCCAGATCCTCAATGTTCCCAAGAGAGCCATCCTTTGAGAGATGAGACAAAGTACAAACACATGCTCATCAGAACATACAAAAAGAATCTCAGTAAAACAACCCAAACAACACACACACACGCATGTACACACACGCACACCACAAATAGAAAGTAATAGTGGGCTATTACAGGAAATGCCATGGTTGCATGTTCGAGGAAGAGGTCTTCAATTGTCCTCTGGGCAGAAGTCACGTTTAACTTTTGGTTTTTAAGTGGAAATTCTGCAAAAAGCCACATTTGAATATTTCCACTAAGAGTCCGGCACTAAAACCTCTGTCCCCTCACGCAAACAAACCAGCTCAATTCCTCACAGGTACACACAATATAATACTTCTGCCACAAGCTGAAAAGTTAACGCAGAGACTATTTGCCAAGCTGCTGAAACTTGCTGCTGGACATATCAATCATTCTCAAAAACAGTAGAGTGGATAAGTTTCAACAATAATGAAAACAATGTACACCCCCCCACACACACAGAGAGCACACACACAGTTGAGTTGCACTCAGCTGTGAATCCAGACGGGCCGTGACGCAGTTACCCCCTCTCAAGCCTCTTCTGAATTCCTTCATCCATAAATCTCACCGGGCAACTCGAGAACACATCCAGCAGTGTCTGCCACAGGCATCCACTTCCTCACATTGTACTGCGTGCCCCCAATGACCTCCGTGTTACAGAACCAATCCATGCTTTCAAGTATGACACAGGACCATCACAGAACCTTTCAGACACGCGGACGTGTGTATCACATCCATAATCTTGAGGACCACCGGCCAGGTTTGCCTGCGAGGCAAAGTGTGTGGAACATCATGGCAGAGATGATGGTGTGCATTTTAGGGGAAGAGATATAATGACAAGCCCTGTGTGAGGCACTTCATGTCCAATTGGACACGCCTGGTGAGCATCTGAGAGAAGCAGGCTGTGATTGTAGAACTTCCAGTCAATGCAGCTAGAGGACTAGACCTGGCATTCCTTGAAAGCAGACGCATATGGCCTCAAGACCACCTTGTAACCTTTAAGAAATGTCAAAAACATTTGTTCACCTGGCACAAGAGGTGGAATGTCAAGGGTTACCAGTTGCCCACAGACAATGTGTTGTCATTAGGCTACACCAACTGTACTGTCCTGGCACTAACACAATAACATCTTCAAGCAGACTGAAAATGGAGGAGGAGAAAAATGGTGCTTTTTACAGAAACTCTGTGGAAAGGCATGTGGTCGATAAAGACTCTGGAGCCTTGGAGTGGAAAGAATTCAAGAGCATTGGTTATGACATGATAATGATAATATTGCTACATAAGTGGTGCAAACCAAGGGGATTGTTATTCCTACCACAAGAACTTAGCCTGCCTCAAGGTTGTTTCTGTGAATTTTCCAGTATTTCCACTGTTTGTGAACATATTCTACCCTACAGTATGGTGGGTATAAAACCATACGATGGTCCCATATGAATGGCAACTCGTTATTTCTTTTATGATTTTGAGAAAGGGTCACGATGGAAAACTATTCAGGTAGGTTAATTTAAAGTTCACTTTAAACGGACGCTAACACTTCTGAATCTGTAGCCCCCAAACAGTGTGTGATCAAACGAGAAAAAAAAAGTCCTCTAACTTACCAGCAGATTCATAACATCGGTCCATACACTACAAAAGCTGTCAGAAACGTAAGACGCAGGATAGCTCTTAGCAGCAGCCCCATCCTCCTCCATGACTACAAGCAGCCACCAAATTTCCTGTGACACGCAACTTCAGCTGACAATAGGCATCACCTGCAAAGTTGCTGAATACTAATTTAAAAACAAAAGTCCCGCTCCTTGCCTCCCGAAAGTAAATCGATTCTAAGTCGCGTTAGAAGTATCAGAATAAATGTAGGCTACATGTAAAAAGACTTTGCCGACGAGTGGTAAAATTGTCAGCATCTGAGCAACACTGTTCTGAGCGACCACATGCGTCTCGGACCTGCTCCATCCCCGGACTTGCCTATATTTTGCTCTTTTCCAACTTAGACTGCCCACCCATGGTAGCCACCATAATAACACACATCGCGTACCAGCACAGAAGCAGGCTACTGAATGTTTGAAAAGCAAAGCATTTTTGTAGGATGTAGTAAAATAGCCTAAATGGAATGCTCCAAAAATGTCCAGCTATTGTAGCCTAAACGTTGCACTAAGTTTATGACAAATGTGCTTATCAGGCCTTTATGCCAGGTTCGCTATTCTGGACAAAAGTCGAGATCCTCACAGAATACAGTCATACAAACTATGCTTTTGTTAGAAGGAATCCAATGTTTTATGGATTTATGAATGGGCTTGTTTATTATAAAAACATGTCCTCCCTTTACTGTAAAACGAGTCATTGCCGCTTTTGAAGTCAACTTACATCTATTTAAAGGTAAAATGATATAGCGCCACTGGTCTATTATAAATGGAAAATAAACAAAACTCTCTGAATGCTCTCTTAGGTAAGCAGTCAACAAACCATGCAGTCATAACGCAGTAACATAATATTTTTCACTTTTACAAATCATCACAGCGAGGTACTTCTGCCTCTGCTCCCTCCATCCACACTCATCAAATTCAGCTAACTGGAGCAGAGAGAGAGAGCTGCGTGATGTCCTGCATCTATTCACCCCCTAGAGCAAGCTAATAAAGAGGAGCCCATTCTGCCAGCCAGGCACTGTGGGAAGACAGATCCAACACCTCGCAGGAGAGAAAAACACACGGCCAAATTAGTTCAAACTTCCCCGAGCCTAATTTTTTTCCTGTGTAAAACTGAATACAGCAACTAAGGATGTGTTTGTCTGCATCCAGCATAAACTGTATTGACAACTGTGTCCTGCATACAGACATGTGCATACCCAAATAACATTTCAGCGCTGCCTTTGAACTTCACTTTGTCACATTTGCGTTACCCGATCTACCCTTCATGGTGATGCTTCCTGGAACAAAAGGGACGATGTCAGATTTGACAACCACTTCTAAGGTCTGGACTAACTGTCCACTGATTATGGCACTGGAAAGTTAAGCTCTTAAGCTGTAATGGTTCTACTCAATGTAGTTTACCATCCCTCAGGCAAGTCACTGGGTGGCTGGATGTCATGGATATAGAGACTGCAGACACTGTGGCATTGTCTTTAGAGGGACAGGGACAGACACACATGTAAGCATAAGCAAAAGACCACACAAATGTCCACTGGGCAGTGTGTCTGTGTGCTGTAGAGCAAATACACTATATGCAGAGGCGGACATCCCGGTTTCCAGAAAGTAAAAGTCCTGCCATATATTATTATATCCCCTTAACACAGGGGATATCACTTATTATCTGATCTACCTGGCTGCTAATTAGAATGAGCTGGTTTACTAAATGGTTGGATCAAATACTTGGCAGGACTTTTACTTTCTGAATCCGGGATGTCCACCTCCGAGTATGACACTTACAGAATCTAAGGTGAAAAAGCTGCAACAGGCTGGTGAGTAGACGGCAAACACTAATACACTATTCAGCCATGACACTAGCAGCCCTGATCTGCAATGGAGACACCATAAGGACATCGGTTGTAGCCACACAATCTAAAATACAAAGCCAATGTTAATACATTGGAAATAAATGGTGAAAAACAAATTGGTAGCTGTCGCTGACCAGCTTAACCACTGTTTATGGAGGCACCCAGAGGTCTGATCAGTGGGCCTCCATCTTGGCCTACGTTTTAAAAGACAAGGGATTGCCTTCACACCACTGGCTCTGTCTGCATGCAAATTCCTGGGCTTCTGCGGGACAAAGTGCTGTAACCCAGTGACATCCACACACGCACACGAACATCCACATCCACACACGATCTGATCGCGGGGCTGTGTGCTATGAAAGAGGGCCATTCATGTGGCGGTCTGGAGCGACATGCCCCGGAGTCAGAGCAGCAGGAGATGTGGCAGCGCTGGCCAGGCCGTGGAGTAGAGAGCTGCCCCTGTGACGCACCACGCGGGGCTATTCAGCTCAGTCTCCACACAGAAACTACCCCATTATCACCCCGCCCCAATCTCATCCCACCCCACCCTACCCCACGATCACGTGACCAGCGCTTTGTCTGCGATGTGTGGCTCTTTCTTCGATGCTTCGAGCCTCGCTTAAGAGCACAAGGAGAAAAAAAAACAGCAGCCACATGCAGTCTGGCTGATGGCACGGGGTGAAAGGCTGAGAGTCAGGCACTAGAGAGCACATCTGAGGCACCATCTTGGCCCTGGACATCAGAGGAGGACGTCAGTGACCCTCCCCCAGGCCCAAGCCAATCATGCATGCAGTTGAGCATGCTGAAAAACACCATGGTCAATTAGCCATGAGTAATAGTAAACATACAGTGCATGCCATTGTTTATCCTATATCGGACAATAAGAAGACATACTCTGGTACTTGCTTGAAGAGGCTGAGTTATGAAAGACCAATTTGTAATGCAATTTCAAATTGTTTGGGCTAGTTACTTCAAAGATGGCTAATTGTCTCCATAGTGAAGGCTCTCATGTGTACCAGGCACTGTTGGGTAGATCATAATCTGTCTCAAGCCAGTGGTTTGAGAGGCCCCATTCAGTTCATGGTTCAAGAACACCAGCCCTAAGCCCTGTGGTATCATGCGGAACTCTATGGAGCTCCGCTGAGCCCACGAACGAGGCCAATTAAGCCAACCAGAGAGGCTCCTGGGATAGAGAGAACTGAACAGGCTTACTGGAGACTTTACTTGTCAGTGGTACTGATGGAGGAGGGTGGTCTGACTTTGGCCAGGGTCTCTGGTTAGAGACTTGTGTCTCATGGTTTTGCAGTGAAGGCAGACACAGGCACTTCAGCATGAAGTAAGTGTGGCATGCAGACTGCGGTCCACCAGAGCAACCAGCTCAGTTTCCGTCCAAGGTACTCGGAGTCTACCAGTACTTCCTTTCCAACAGAGGTCTCTATGGCTACGTTTATACGGTGACGATGAAAAGAGAAGACGCAGACGTGGCGTCGCGTCTTCATTTTTTTATTCGCGTTTAGACGACCATTCTCAGGGGGAAATCTTTGTTTATATGAAGACGCAAAAGTATGTGATATTCGATTGGATATGCATTCTAGACCGCTGGGTGGTGGTGTGATAGAACCCCGGTACGTCACGCACAGACATTCTAATTTGACAGTTTACCCAGAGAGGTAATCAAGGATCTTTGGTTTAGCCGTTTAGACGGAGATGCAACCCGGGTCGTCTTCAAAACTCTACACCCTCGAAGGAGTCTTCAGATTTTTGCGTCTTCAAGCCCCGATGGCGGGGTCGCCGTGTAAACTAAAGGCACTTATGATAAAATATTTTGTCGTCTTCCTTCGCAATCGTTCTCGTATAAACGGCCCCTATACCTTCTCGAAACTGATATGTGGACAGTTACATTCCGTAATTGGTGTGAGAACAGAACTGTACAACTTCCCTTTTCTGACATTTGTAATGATCTCTCTGGGAACACTAAACACTCTGGGAACTCCCTTCAGTAATATACTTCAGTAATGGTCATTATGAGAGCTCACACCTCTACTCCTGCACCGTTCCAAAGATGGATGAGGCTGAAGCACGGGTGCACGATGGGTAATTACCCGGCAGGACAATGAGAGGATACAGAGTGGCTGTAGTGAGATGTGAGTGAGATCCCGGGAGCTGTTTGGGTCACGCTGGTTCCCTGCTGTGCAGAAACCTCCACTCCTTATCTCCAGGGAGAAGGGCGGATGAGAAGAAGGACAAAGGGAGAACAGGAGGAGACACCTTCTCTCCTTCAGGCGATCCAACGCAAGAGAAAAACAAAACACTGTTCTTATGTAGGCTTGATGATAAGTGACATGAAGGTGCTCTGACCTACAAAAAAATCCCCAAATCTGCAGCCTGCTGCCTTGCATTAAGAGAACTGCCATCTCTGGTGATGACATAGTCTTTGACTAGACCAGCCACATATCACCTGATTCCATCCTCATCTTACCCAAGCCTTTCTCTTACCCAAGCCATTCTCTTACCCAAGCTCTTCTCTGGCTTTAGAGTTAAAGCTACTAATCTTCTGGAGACCCCCCGGTGATGTAAGGGTTAAAGAAATGAGAGGACCTGTGTGAGATCCAGAACTCTGAGGGGGGTGGGGATCCAGGCTATCTAAATCCCCTGTCCCCCAGGTAGGCAGGGGTCAGTCTGCAAGCCACCCCAATCAGCCTGCTGAGGAGGGGGTGTTGGAGCTGAGGAGGGGGTGTTGGGGCTGAGACGTGATGGAGCTGTGCTGGGCGGGGTGGTGCTGGTGGTGGCGGTGGGGGTTCTTGGGGAGCTGTGATGGGACTGGGCAGGAGGGAAAATGGCTTTCTGTCGGAGCGGTGATTACACTCAGGATGGTTTCTCTGCGCCGCTCTGCAGGGGTCTTCAAGGGCAAAGACCTCTCTTTTCTTGTTCCCAAAGGATGGGGAGAAGCTCTTTCTGTATCTTTCAGTATCACTCTATATCTCACGATCTCCCTACATCTTTCCATTTCTGTATTTGTGTCTTTCTCTGAATTTCTCTCTCTGTATACATGTTTGTATCCATCACCATCATTGTATATACATTTATCTTTGTACTGTATAAAGGTGAGTATGTAGGAATCTGTTTGTCTGTCCATTTCGATGTATAAATAAATATTTCCTTGATGTATAAATAAATATTTCCTTTCCTGGCATAGTTTTAGCTTTGACCTAAATGAGAGAAAGGGCATTATGACATTTTGAGTTATAACAAACTGTGAGATGACTTAACATCCCCCGGCACAATTCTCATGTCCACTGACAGAGACAGTGGTGTGAGTGTGTGTGTGTGGGAGGGGGTGTGTGTACATGATCTGTGTGTTCCTGAGTGTGTGTCACTGCACAGACGCATCAGGGGAGAACGAGTTATTCCTTTGTTTGGAGAAGTGTCGAATAGGCTATGTGCTTCGAGGGCTGACCCACAATCCCAAATCCCTTGTCACAGATTCAGAGATAAATCACTTCCCTGCTACGGGTGACTCACTCTCAGGCTATTACTCTCAACACGACTCTGATGAACAGCAGATGTGGATCAAATACATATTTCCAAAACCATCAATGAATAAACACTTCAGAGGTTTACAGCACGCAAATATCCCATCCTTACAGCTGTGAATATAAAACATGTCAATCGAATCTGAAGGGTTTTTTGACAAACACAGGTTTGGGTGAACACGAGGTTTCGACAAGGCCAGCTATAAACTGAAAGCACATCTGAGAGACGCTGGTCTGGCTCTTGCAGCCTCTACTCTCTGATCTGAGAACAGGTGGGTGAGGTGTGAAACTGTTGTGAGGGCTCAGGTCATGGAAGAGGGAAATGGCACGAGAGGCTGTTCTGCGTGAGCTGGAGCTGAGCCATGGACTTGCACTCCAAACCAGACTGTGGACAATATACATTCTGGCACACTGAAACAGGAAATGACACACACACACAAAGACTTATTTGGAGGAGAGTCTGCATGTGTTTGGGTGTGTGTGTGTGTGTGTGTGTGTGTGTGTGTATGTGTATATGTGTGTGTGTGTGTGTGTGTGTGTGTGTGTGTGTGTGTGTGGTTGGGCGTTTTGGAAGGGGAACCAAGTGCCACAACCGAGAGTAGTGAATGAGTGTGAGAAAACTGGAAAGGAACCAGCCTAACTAAACTAACGGAGTCATCACACTGTCTTCCCCCACCGTGAGCTGGTCCTGGAGTGCACATGTAGGGAGACCCTGACAGTGGCTCAGCGCCCAGAGGAAACGGAGGCTTACTGAAGCGCTTATGCTGAAGGATCTCTAATGGACTACATGTGTTCCTCCTCAGCTTTGCCTTTCTCTCTCTCCTTCTGCCACGGTCTCTCCTTCCCTCTCTTTTTCTCCCACTCTTTCTCTCTCTCTCTCTTTCTCTCCCTCTCTTTCCCTCTGTCTTTTACAGTCTGCGGCCGGCTCCTCCTCTGCTGCCCATGTCTCCACACCCTTCCTGCAACATCACTGAATCCTCCTTCTAGTTCTTTCTTGTTTTCTCTGATCTTTTATTCCTTTCTCTGTCATGCCTTTTTCATTTTCTGCCACTCTCTATTGCTCTTTTATTCTGCTTCTCTATACAAAGTCTGAATATTTGTGTTGTGCCCATTCAACAGGAATCAAGGGCTTTCAACAGGTCTGCTTGCTACTTACAAAAAAAGAGGAGAGGAGGACAAGGCAGCATAAAGAATCATTGTAATGGTGGGATACATGTGACATTCCAGCATAGTTCTAAATTTGCCATCTTGAAAAGCTAACAGTCGAGACCAACAGAAGAGACATTTAAACCTTTCATCCTATCCTTACATGCAACAGTTGTTTTACTTTTGGTCCACAGATGAGGTCAAATACTGGATGGGTTAGAGGTAGAGATTTTACTGTAATCATCACACTTTCATGCTCTGATTGGTGAAGCAAGGCCACGATGAGTGCACCCAGACACAACCACAACATGACCTCCCAGTAGAGCTCAGACAAGCCCAGGGTGACCTTGCAGTGCAACGTCAACATGTCTTTAGAAGATTACAGCTCTCAATTCAACTAAAGAGACTAGACAACACAGCTAAAACAAGCCAATCACATCGTAATACACTGTGTTGAAAAACTGCACCATAACCCAGCATGGGGCAGATGGCCTTACTTTCCCAGGCTACCTGAGCTCTCTCTTTCACTCTCCCTCTCTCTATCCCTCACTCTTTCTCCCTGGAGCATCTCATCGAGAGTCCTAACTCTTTCCAGAGAGCTGAAGTGGGGCAGGATGGAACTCTGGCTTTATAGAACACCCACCGGTGTCTCTGGGACCTCTGCCTGCCAAACATGAGCTCACCACCACCGTCACAGCAGTGCCAGAGCCAAGGGCTGCTTCAGCCAGGAGCCTCAGTGAGAACTCACACACTCACGCAACAAGCAGGAGAATCAACAGCACATAAAGCCTAGCACACACACATTAATAAAAACATGCGGCAGAAGTCAAGACACTCACCAAGGCATACTACTAGACACTCCAGAATGCTCTGACAACAACCAAGTGAGCAAAGTTCTCCAGGGGAACTGGAAGCGCTCACCAGAGAGAGAGAGAGAAAGAGAGAACATGGCAAGCTCCGGAGAAGAACACTCTAGAGAAGACACTCACCACAGAACACGAGGGCTTTGCGACACCGACGCTCACTATACTTCACTCAATCAGTGGAGCCAGCCGAGAGACAGCGGGACTCAAAACTCCCGTCAGACTTCAACTCCTGCCAAAGTTTTCCCCTCCAAGTAAGAGAACAATGCATGTTCGAGTGGAGCTGGTGAGAGGGAGGGGGAGCCGGCGTGGGGAGAGGAGAGGAGGGAAGATGGGAGGAGAGGGGTGGAGATGGTGGTGGTGGTGGAGGGGGAGTGTACTGCTGTAATAAATCAGTGGGAGCCGTGGGGGCTGGAGGCAGCGGAGCGGAGGGCTGCTGACGCTCACAACGCCCCAAAGGGTGGAGCTGTGTGCTCTCTCTCCCTCTCTCTCTCTCCCTCTTTCTCTCTCTCCCTCTCACGGTCTCTCCTTCTCTCCCTCTTTCTCTCTCTCCCTCTCACGGTCTCTCCCTCTTTCTCTCTCTCCCTCTCTGTTTCCAGCTGCAGCCCAGTGGTCACACGGCCTCTGGCCAACACACAACCATACACACACACACACACACACACACTGAGCAACCACATGCTAATAAACATCCGTTGACCCGAGCCCTGGCATGTCTGTGTGACTATCTGTGTGAGAGAGGGTGTATGATAGAAAAGTGTATTAATGTTCATGACTATGTGTCTGTGGGTGATATCTGAGACAGGCGGAGTAGTTCTCCTTGAAGGTCAGTGTCTGAGTAACTCCAGCATCATGGGTGATCAAGACAAAAACAATAGATAAATACATGCAAACACACACACACACACACACATATCCACCCACACCCAAACAAGGCTGTGGTATTCATCAGATAGCTTGTCTTAAGTGGCACAAACAGTAAGGATTTTACCAAGCATTGATATCATACAGCTAATTTTATTTATGAAGCATGCAAAAATTGCACTAAAATCCTCATGATCTGTACTTTGATCTACCAATATACAGAACTGAGCTCCAAACCAAACTGTTCCCATCTCCACCACCAGATGGCAGTATGAAGTAGCAGTTCCAGCACAGCCTTTACACAAAGGCTGACCAATAGGTCCATGGGTAATTGACACAGGAGAAAAAAGTACAGCCACTCTAAGAGCAAGATATCATATTCAAAAATAAGCACATGATTGGAATACCTATGTAAACATATCTACATACAGTACAATGATGCCAATCACTCATGTGGGACCTCTCAAGGTGCAACCTTTTTAATGACATCACTTTATGTCTGTATTCCACTTCTCCTTTCACCAACCGAATCCTTTAAAGAGCAGACCCTTCCTATACAGTATAGGGTGAACGCTCCACTGTGTACCCTGCTGAGTGATAGACAGTGGTCAACACCCATAGAGACAGCTGCGGCCAGGCTGAGGGGTCAACTGAACATCTGCTTCTCCTTCGCCACAACAACCAGGGCGAAATGGCGAGAGGCATGTGCTGGGGGGTGGGGGAGAACGGAGGGGCGGTCCGATCAGCTGGGAAGCCACTGGAGCACGGCTGCCGTTTACAGGGTGAGCAGCCTTAAGGGTGTGAAGGCACTTCTTATTAAACATGGGAGGTCAAACATCATCAGCGTCACCAAGGCAGGAATAAGCAGCTGACCCCGTTAAGCACAGACTGTGGCTTTGAATGTTGTGGTTTGTGGTGGAAGAGAGTAATGGTTCTGACCTGAGCGCTAATAACCAGGCCGAGGGGCACAGATGGAAAGATGGGTGTATTCAGAGATGGAAATGTGAGAGCCTTAGAGCCTCTGGGACAAAGTGTGAGACGTCAAGAGGGACAAACTGTCAGACCGATGTCCCATTGTACCTTTGCACGGGTGTGTGCATGCCTGTTTATATGTATGTGTGTGTGAATGAGCATGCCTGCTTATATGTACAGTATGTGCGTGTGTTTAACTGTGTGTGTGTGTATTAAGTGTGTCACAGAGTGGGGGGTTAGTGTGTGTTTATCTGTGTGTATTTGTGTGTGTGTGTGTGTGTGTGTGTAAGTGTGTCACAGAGTCAGGGGTTAGTTTGTGTGTCCGTGTGTGTGTGTGTGTGTGTGTGTCCCTCCAGATGACAGTCTTCGTATATAAAGGTAGTGAATAGAGCCTCGCTCCAACCCAACCCCATTCCCACCTAATCAGATCCCATTACACCTCAGTGAGTCTAGCCAAAGATTCCTCCAGCCTCTCTCTCCCATCCCTGACGATGACCAAAGACTCCTCAACCCGCCCTTTAGACGTGGGGGAGGGGAGGAGGGGATGGTATTGGATCGGGGATGCAGACGCATCCAAGTGTGCAGAGGGCACACCACTGAAAAACACACACACACACACACACACACACACACACACACACACACACACAGCAGAAAGGGCATTTTTCCGCACCAGCACTCCCCCATGGCTCTCTGCACCCCCATCATCAGCTTGCTGTGGCAGTGGTGGTGGTGGTGGTGTGTGTGTGTGTGTGTGTGTGTGTGTGTTTCTGTATATATGTCACTGGGTTCACTGTCAAGCTTTTGTCCTTCAGCAGGCAAAAGAGACTGTTAGTGGAAAAATTTGTCAACATTTCTATTGCTTTCGCAGAGCCAGTACAGAATAGCTGGTCAACAGTGGAGATTAGGGGAATGAATAAACCTGAGACTGAGATGGCAAAATGACATCAGTGAAAACCTCTCATTCATTCTCCTCTAAAAACGCCATTGGTTGAGAGCACAGAGGTTGTCAAGACAACCTTGGCCAGAATGCAACAGATTGCTTTAGCAGGAAAACCTGCACAGGGGACTCAGAATTCAGAATTCCACACCAACCATGGGAATATGAATTACGAGGTAATGATAATATCATAGTCCTATATTATGCGATTATGTTCTAATGGGTTATTAAAAAAGCAGAACTGGGACAAATTACAGCTCACAAAATAGATGGAAATTCCACTAATGAATGCAAGGGCAGGAACGGTGGGAGGAGGTGGATGTATGTAGAAAGGCGGAGAGAGGGAGGAGATGGAGGTAAAGGGAATGAGAGGAGTGGGGGATGTGGAGAATGGATGGGGGGAGTTAGGCCTGGGGCCCCTGATGTTTCTATAACACCGCAGGGGGCCCCAAAATAAAGACACAAAATGCAACACTGCTTGTGATGATGGGCTGTCTGGTAGTGGCAATGGGGAGTCAAAGTAGATTTTTACAAATACATTAATTCAAGTCCATTACATGAATTTTCTACAGGGTATTTTAAACCAAAAGCTAAATAAGTCCTTCCTTCTGCTTCAGTGAAAAAGGAATTATGGCATTTTTGTTTGTCTTCACTTTCACTGGTCACATGCATTCTTTCATCATTGCGGTACACCCCCAGCATTTGGAGTGAACCCACAATTTTAATGCATGAGCAGCTTATCCCGTTCCACAGGGAGGAGGTGTCCAGTGGACGGCCATCAGTGGTGCCCTTTGATCATCAGCATCAAAACACATCACACCTCGGCTTCAGTGTGGTGTACAACATAAACCTCCAAAAAGTAGGCCGACTCTGTTGCTGGGCCAGATGAGGTCCAGTTCTGGGGCCAGAGTCGCGGACTCTCTGGGCAGCCTCTGAAGCCTCTCGGGCCTCTCCAAGCGGGGCATGTTTAATTCAGGGCTGCTGGCGTTGTTTTACTCTGCCCTTGTTTGCTCCTGATTAGCCACGGCTCACAGAGCTCCAGTCCCCACGGACAAGGCAGAAAGGGCCCAAAATTCCCAAAACGCCGAACTTGAATGGGCCGCGGCCCCTTGAGATGTGGCTGAGCACACTACCATGGCCACGGGACAATTGACCTCGTCTGAGATATATACCTCGTCTGAGACTCCTGTGGGTCACACGTGCAAACCATCCATCAGGACCTCTGCTTATTTAAAGGCCTTTTTCTGGTGTCCCAATCTGGTATGGACTACCACAGAAGAAGGCATGTTTTCATTTTGTTTTCTTTTTAATTTCCTTCTAACTTAAGGTCAAAAAATTACTCGGCCTGTGTCTGGTCTAGTTAAAGCAACCACATAGCAATATACTGTAAGAGCAGTGCTAGCAGCAGGCCCAGGGTCATTTTCAGTTGACAGAACCACACAAATAGCTTTTTCAGACTTGAACGTTTTGACGCACAATGTCTTCCTCAGAGTCAATAATCAATATGAGCAGCACTTTTTTAAGTGAACTTCTCCAGCAACTTCATTCCAGGTGCAGAGATGTTAAAAAGGAACCTGACTTGATGACAACTGTTTGCTAGACTCACCGTGGACACACACCTTGAGAGCAGGGGTGAGGAAATTTTGTCTGGAAGTGTGAGATGTCACACCTGAGCTGCGTGTTCGAGTATCCCATGCATTGAAAAACGAACAAGAAAAGAAACAAGGCAACGAGATGGCCCCTGTGCTGCTTTCTCAGGATGGCAGCTATTCTGAGCACATCCGCCATCCGCTTGACTCATGAGTCGCTAGTGACTCAGCGAAGTTATGTAAAGGTCGCTCATCCATCGCTGGGATATACTTCACACTTTACAGCACGCGAGGTCTGTACGCAAAACTGGGAGGGGGAAAAAAAACTAAAGTTTAAATGAAGTTCAGAGATGTTCAGTTACATCTGGAGGGGCACTGATTTCAAAAGAAATATAAATAACACACAGTGTAATGCGAAGCAACGTGGTGACTAAAATGCACATTGTGCGGTGTGCAGAAAAATATTTACAGATGTGACTTCTGCAAAATGCGGCGAATAATGCGATGTGACAGAGTCATTAGGTGCCATTAACAAGCACTTGAGTTACAGGCTCTGCTGATTGGCATGTCTAATTAATGTTTGTTCTGGAGGAAGTTCTCCCGCCATGTCGGGTGTGATTTAACACACAAGCTACAGCGTGCTTCATCAACAGCTTATTGTTGTTGTTGTCGTCCCATACCCCCCCCAGTTCCCTCCCGCCTGTTAAAAGCAAGCCGAAATGTCTTAAATGAGACGAACTCCGACTAATTGCAGTCGATCTGGCTGTGACAGCCCATGTAGTCTTGACAAGAGGGATAAACTGGGAAAGCTGGATGATTTCCCAAAAGATGCTGTTCTTGTTGGTTTTGACATCTGTTTTGCTAATATGCCTAAAGAAAACAAACATTTGATGGTTATAAAATGCACATGGGAGAGAAAAGAAATGCAATCTCATTTCCACTCCAATTTCTTCTTCTGATTTCCGGTGAAGTGTTCCGGCTGCTTGTGCGAGGTTTTGGTTACAGTAACGTGAGAAGGATTTTTGCTGCTGACACTCAATGCTTGGATAAAAAAAAAAACTTTGCAAAAGTATGGAATGACTTTAGTTTAAGCTAACAGCTCTAAAGCTTTTAAAGCTCGCTGCATTCGGGCTCACTTTACAACATTTTCCAGCCACCTTCATCTTACCCTCAGTCTCACCTCCCGCTTGTTACTCTGCTCCTGAACTGAGAGTTCAACCAAGTGTTCTGTGTTGTGATTGGTGCTTGTGGAGGCAATGCACAATATTCTGCCCAGTGATTGGTGCTTGTGGAGGCAATGCCCAATATTCTGCCCTGTGATTGGCAGGTTGACAGCTCCTTTGTGTGCAACTCCATGTTCACTGGTCTCTCAGTGACCGGCACTACCTCTAGCCCATATATTGGACTCCATACTGGACTTTACAAACAGTAGCCAGACACCTCTCCCCAGGGACGTCCTGTTTTCCAGCTGACTGAGTCCAACACCTCCGTGATGCACTCAGAGTGTCCCGGGGGACTACATGTTCCTCTGCTGACAACCACAACCTTCTGGGCGCGAAGTGGACACGGGCGCCGTCTCCTCGGAAGCGGCCCGCTGTCTCTTCGCATCCACCTCCAAGCTCGGCCCCGTGGGCCCCAGGGACCTGCTCCCTGTCTGCCACCGCTGAGGTGCATCTTGGCCGGCCGCAGCAGAGCACGCAGGCGAGGGAAAGGAGTGGAGCGTTTGGGTGAACAACATTTTCCGGAGCAACAAAACAAAGCCTAAAGCAGTCACGAGCACGATAGAAACAGCCCTGGTGACGGCAAACTTCAAACCTTCGTGTTGTTTTTAAAAGCTGGCCTAGTTTAGGTACCTCAGAGAGGGCCAGACGTCGGGGGTTAAAAGTCAGTCTTATTTTTTCTGCTGGTGGAATTTGTTGGAGTCACTGAGCGAGCATGCTGGAATTGGTCACCCCTCCCTCTCCAGTGTTTTCTGTGTTCAGTGCATTCGCAACCTCAAGCATTCCCGTCATGGCTCAGGGCTTAGGGTGCATTTGAGTTGGTAAGTTGTGTGTGCCAACTTCAGTGTGACTGTATTATATATGATAACACATCGAAATGTAGCACAGGCCTCACTGGGGCAAATGCAACAACTTTGACAACACGTGGTAATGGATTTATGCCTTGCTGATTGGACGTGACGATTAATATACCAGTTACTTGGCAGACAGCATTATTATTGAAGGCAATTGCAAATTCTGAGTTGTGATGTATTAAGCATTCAATCCAACTAATTAATCTGAGGTTAAAGTCAATCCCTGGAAACGTTTCAGAACCAGTTCATGTGAGCAAGACATCAAAAGAAACGGGACGCCAGTCAGCAAGAAACAGTTATTCAGATCTGGCCTGAGGGAAGCAACCAATTCAGTCGGAGAGTTAATCCCTCAAGTCTTATCCAAGTTATGTAATTCATTCTACTTTCAATAAACTGTTTACTGATTGGAAGAAATGATTTAGACATTGATACAGTATATACAACACATCATAGAGATTAATCATCTCAACTCAACCCATCATCCATAGATTTTTGTGTTATGTAACATAGAGAAGGATTAGACATTTCAAGTTGATGTCAAATCAACATACATTAAAAACATATACACTTATAGCCTCTTTATTTGGAATGCACAGATGAACGTTTTTTTAAACTTATATTACAGATACTGTCATCTATGGATGAAGAACCCTATATTAAACAACAGTGCCTTTTCAGTTAAAAAACATTCTACAGTATATCAAAATGTTGCCATTTGAGAATAACATAAAGGCACAAGGCCAATACTTGTTTTGCATGGGTAAACTGAATGAGGGATAATAAATGTATATTTTCTGACTATTCTAAGCAAGGAAGGATTATGACTGCCTGGCTATAATATTTGTATCCGTCTAGCAGAACTATGTAGGTGGCCCACATGCTACAATAAATCCTTCTCTCACCACCCATTAGCATGTGACACATGCTATAAAGACCAATATGAACACACATTTACATGTGCACACGCGCGCGCGCGCACGCGCGCACACACACACACACACACACACACACACACACACACACACACACACACATACAGAGGGAGAGAGAAAGAGGGAGAGAGAGAGAGAGAGAGAGAGAGAGAGAGAGGGAGAGAGAAGAGAACACAGTCACAAATGATTGTGTATGCATCATGAATGATGAAGGGGATTGATTCTGCGGTCGATAGCCAACCCAGTCCACCCAGCCTGCAACCCCTACCCATTCCCATGGCGATGGTGGTGGTGACGGGGAGGGGGTGAGGAGGGGGCTGTTACAGTGAGCTGTCTGAGAGTCAGGTTCCCTCACACTGTGGGCCTGATCACTGATGATACACGCCACCCCAGCACACCCCTGCCCCCTCCAGCACCTCAGTCTCCCAGCAGGCTCTCACCACAGAGGAACCCCCCCCCACCACCACACACACACACACACACACACACACCACCCGGTCTCGTCGGCCGGCGCTGCTTCCCTCAGCATTGGGCCTACTGAGGGAGAGACACTCCACACAAGCTGCACTTACAGCCTGGAATGGCAGACGGCTCACAGAGCACACGCTGTTACCGAAAAGAGAAACAGGAAAAACAGGAACCCCTCCCAATCACCACCCTATGAAATATACATTCCCTCACTCCTTAATAATTTAGCATGCTAAAGGAGCAGCCTCTGGAGTCCAAAATATTTTTGCCAAATTAGAAATGAAATCATTAGCGCCATGAATTATCCACAGAGACACTCGGCCTGTGCAGAGGGTGGTGCGACGAGATTAAGCACACATTTACGGCTATCATAGCAGGGCGGTTTTATGACTTATTAAAGGGTAATGCAGTCGAGCGCGGATAACACGACTAATATTAGCAAAGCCATAAAGAGGCAGGGAAGCAGATTGATATGGAGTCATGGGGTGCTTTTCCTACACCTGCTTCATGTGGAGTGGGGAAAATGAGAGAGACTGTGAGAACGGTTAACTCAAATGTGTTGAATGAAATAATTCCTTTAAACTTCATTACTTAAACCAGTGTGTTTCAACCTTTTTTGTGCCACAGCACACTTTTGACACTTAAAATGTCCCACGGCAGACTAACATCCTGTGTGAAGAAAAAATAAACATAGGCCTACCATGGCCTAAAACTTATCATATGGCCTTATTATGGCTTGTATGCAAGACCTTCTCAATAAAACAAGCGCCCTCCGTTTCATATGTAGGTGACTATATCTAATTTTGTTGTTGTTATGAACTGGATATGTGATGATTTTGTGAATACTGGACATGAGGCTCCCATTGTACAATGTCTGCATACCACAAATAGTGAAATTATACACTCAATGAGAGCATGTAAATTCTTTGTTGCAACGTAGGCTTGCTTTTCTGGACCAATGAAGTGACATTTGGGTAATTTTCTGCGGCACCCCTGATGATCTCTCACGGCACACTAGTGTGCCCCGGCACAGTGGTTGAAAAAGAAGAACTTCACTATTTGCTCAATAGGATTTATTCATGTCACTTCCAAGATCACTATCAAGAATCAAGATACTAGAGATAGTATAGATAAGCGGTTAATACCATAACACTGAATATGAGCTGATGAACAAAACTACTATGCGTACATTTAATCACCCCTGGAATATAGCCAGGAAAAAAGGTAGGATGTTTTTCCTTTAAGACTGGCCCACAGCTAGGGATGGCAGCACATATACTGTGTGTGTGTGTGTGTGTGTGTGTGTGTGTGTGTGTGTGTGTGTGTGTGTGTGTGTGTGTGTGTGTGTGTGTATAGAAGTGGGCTATTACCACATTTGGGGCAGGTTGAATGTATTCAGCTGTCTAAATGAACAGTATGTTGGGCTGAGGGAATGGCACCAGTGCCGAGTCATTGTGTCTGAGCCGCTATCTTCACCTGCACGTGTGGGCCGAGAGCCTATGACTGATGGCCCTCCTTTGGATAAGCCCCCTCGTCTGCCGCTGAACCCATTCACACGTTCGCCGTAGCGGTACCGCTAATTCTAAATCATTTTCCACCATTATCGGATAATTCCAGCTGAGATTGGGCCTTTTTGTGGCTCACCCTCTCTCCTATTGTTACATCCTTTCATCCCCTGTCATTTTCTTCTCTTGTGTTCTGTCTTTTCATTATATTTCCCACTCTGTCCCTGTTTCTCTTTCTTTCTTTTTATTCTCTCTCTCCCTCTCTGCGGAGATCTGTAAATTGCTCCCCAGCCTCCTCAGTGATGGCCTATCTGTCTTCATCCGGTTGCTCTCTCCCTCTCTCTCTCTCTTAATACCTCTTTCTCCCACTCACGTATCTCTCCATTCGCAATTCACACACACACACACACACACACACACACACACACACACACACACACACACAACAGACAGAGTCATACACATAGACCCACACAGTCACATTACACAGAGTGAGAGAGAGAGAAAAAGAGAGAGAAAGAGAGAGAGAGAATCGCACACAGGCACACAAAGACAAACACAAATACACACAAAAAAACACACACACACACACACACACACAGTTAAATGGCCTTCATGATCCTACTGTCTGTCCCCCGGCGCACTGTAGCAACGCATCACTAACTGACTAAATAAGACTAATCTCATGATTTCAAATAGTCAGCGCTTGCTCAGCCCGATACATGGATCACGCGGGGGGAGGGGGGTTGTGCAAGACGAGATACAAGAGACCAAAAATAGCAGCAACGCAAACCAAATGTGTACCAGTGAATGTTCTGGAAATAAACAACATTACATGATCAATACTGACACGTCTGCCCACATGAGTGCAGCGGACCTAAATGCTATGCCGTAATTACGGCTTCCCAGTGCGGGTTTCTTATGTTTTGTATTCGGTTATATCCCCCCCCCCCATTCTGCTGCTCCTGTGGAGGGCCTTCAGACAGACAGACTCTCTGTTCTTCACTCTGGCCGCCGCTGACTCTGTTTACATCTCGCTCCCCACTCACATGATCAATATTATTCCACATCAACGGACGGTCTCAGTGTGCTAATCAGGTATACTTTGGTTCCAGCTCTCTGGGAGTCACATAGTGCTGTATTTTGTCTAGGGTTTTTCCATGACAAATGTTTCTCATGTCGACTGGGCTGCCTGATCCTGAAATGAAAAGGATATAGGCTATATATTGGGACTGAGCTTGTGTTTGTGCAACATATTTGTAATGCACTTCTGTGTAAGATGGAGAAGTGGAGCATGACAGGAGCAGGGCTGAGGACATGGCTATTAACTTCCCAGCAAGCGCAGTAACTGATTAGCCTGAATAGCCTGCAGGCATTCACTCCCAAAACAGAGGTGTGATGGATGTTCTTCAAGCTCTTTAAAAGGTTTAAAGCCCTAATTGTCCATAAAAAATGTTATCCAGCAGACCAGACAGCTACTGGGCAAGAGAAACGTTACTCAGAGAAACGTTGATTAGAATAAACCAGAATAATCTACATCTAAGCCACTTTTTGTACCAAATAGTACTTTTGTGAGTAAAGGGTGTTTTGAGATAAAATACATTAAAAAAGCTCTGCCTCAGTTGAAAGCCAGGGTTTCTAAGAGAGTTTCTTCCACTCTAAGCTGAGGGACTGTTCTTTCTCCCATTACTATAATGGAATGGAAAGGTACAGTATGAGTGTGAATGTGAAAAGTAGGTCTGCCACTATGACAGAACAAAGCAGCTTGAGGGAGCAAGAAGATGAGGGAGAGAGAGAGAGAGAGAGAGAGAGAGAGAGAGAGAGAGAGAGAGAGAGAGAGAGAGAGGGAGAGAGGGAGAGAGAAAGAAAGAAAGAGAGAGAAAGAAGAGAGAAAGAGAGAGAACAGGTGCTGAGGCGGAGGAGAGAAGGCTGGCGGGGATTAGTAGGGATGCAGGAAGCAGCAGCTTGTCTCCAGGCTGAACACAAGCGTGCTGCTCACAGCCACATACAGTACATAAACCAGCCAGGAGGGAAATAAGACAGACATATTTACTCGCAAATGTAAACAAATACACTTGTGCACATTACCAAATACACACCAGTGCACTGCACCTACAAATACACACCAACACACTTTGACCATTTATTTATGTCCACATGAAGAAAATGGTACAAGGACACAAATATGCAGTACGCAAACTCATAGACCAGTAGCATACAGCAGGTCTCAATATCTCTCAATAAGCATAATACTCAGTTCTTAAGGGTATAAGTAGCAACGTCTCCGCCATATGTGGCTGTTGCGAATAATAGCAGAGATGGTACAGTACTTTGCAAGCTGTTTAGCCCTCTCTCTCTCACACACACACACACTTCTATACAAATATGAACATACAAATAAAGCTGGCCTTGCATAAGGACACACCAATAAACACATCACCGATCAACAGCTGTCAGCCACCATAGAAAAGTCTTTTCTATATTTCATCTCTTTCCAGCCCATAACAGCACTCTACAGATGCCAAATGGTATCAGCCGTCTAGTCCGCAACTGTCTCCATGTCACAGAGAGAGAGAGCAGCAATGATTACAATGTTTATGAGTTTGTGTGTGTGTATGTGTGTGTGTGTGTGTGTCTGTGTGTGTGTGTGTGTGTGTGTAAATTTAACGAGGGCACAGCTGCGCTAACTTCTTTTCACGGCATTGCACCACAGCATTGCGGTGCAAATCACTCTGCGTAAGCCATGAAGTTCACACCAAAACAGCAGCCTGCCATCTCGGTCTGCTGTCTGTCTATCCATCATACTGACAGACTCTGTGTGTGTGTGTGTGTGTGTGTGTGTGTGTGTGTGTGTGTGTGCGCGCACGCCTGCCAGCATCCATTGTGTGCAAGGAAGGATGAGGTTATTCCAACCAAACCACTGGAGTGAAACCACAAGAACCGGCGAGCAGGGTTATCTCCTTGCCTGAGTGACCTGGGAGAAAGAGCAAAAAACACTCACAGAAAACAGAAAACACGAGCCAGTAAAGAGACAGACAGAAAGTTAGCCAGAGAATAAGCACTTGGAGATTGTTCCTTTGTAGGCCTGAGAAGGAACAGAGACAGTTCTTCTAGAACTTCTCACAGAAAAAAAGTGGAGCATGGCGAGTTGATGCGGAGATCGCTTAGTTGACTGGCAGCAGACACAAGCTCATCCATTTTAATGACTGACTGTAATTACAACTGCTAACCATTAATCATTGCTAGAGCACATACACCCACAGGCTATCAAACAAGAGGTCCCATTCAAACCTGCTGACACAGTAAACAACAGTAATTAATTAGCAAGTCACAGCCCCAGGACAAGTGCCGAGAAAGGGCATAATGGATACCTCATGTGACCTTGGTCGCGTTTCTTTGTTCTTTAACAGGGAACAATCGCTACATGTGTACACGCTCTTAATGGGTGCAGTGTAGGATGAAAATGTGATCATGGAAGACATGGAAGACACTGTGGCCTTAGTTCTCTGTCCAGAGTGACAGACTGAAGCGTATGCATTTTGAGTCGGATCAGCAGAATGTCTGCGGCCTTGGGTGATTGCGGAGTGTCTCTTCTCTCCGCTCGACTCCTCTTCTCTCCGCTCCTCTCCTGCCGGGCCGGCGCTGCCCGGGGCCGCGCCGCCCGCGCCATTAAGGCCGCTTCCAGGAAAAGCATTAATGTAATAAGAGGCGCTGATGCCGGCGCTGACATTCCGAATCCCGGAGCCGGAGCCACAGGGAGCCGCCTCTGCCAAAACCGGGATGGCTCACTTGGGCCGAGGTTTCTGTGGGCAGTGTCTGGTCTGGTGGTATCTGCCCTGGACAAGGCTTACGTGCGGAACACGTTCGGCATTCAGCTCGACAACCACACCATTACGCCAACGACCACAAACCCTGAGCAAGGGGACATGAGGACATCGAATGAGAAAGATTGCCGAGATCGGCATTTTCCGCCGACATGCACCCCATTATCTATCTGGCAGAGGGCTGACGTACAGTATATGGCCATCGCTGTGGTACAGCCAATGCAGCGAAAGGCGAAGATATAAATCGAGATAATCACATTATATCCATGAAAACCTGATTATATTAGGAAATCAGCCACAGGCCTTTTATGATGCATTCACATCCCAGGCGGTTTTCCTCTCCATGTTATCTCTTAAATTTTAAGCACCTTTCCTCTCTTTTTCACCCTCCACTTTCGCCTGAAGCCATTAGTCAAACTAACTCCCCTCCGTAAGTCTCGACAAGTCGAAAAAGAGTTTTTTTCGTCTCTGCTTTCTTTCCACTGTGGCGCGCTGTGATGACAAGTGAAAGCGGTGGACTTGGGCCAAAACAAACAACGCCTCCACACTCGGGAGGAAGGGTGTGAACATGACCCTCCACCCAGAGCCCCCCGCTCCTCCACCTACGCTCCCCTCTCTGGTGCACGTGCTGTTTGGACTGGCTCTCCTCTCCTCTCTTCCTAATCTCATCAGACATTTTCTACTCCGAGTTACTTACTCTCTCTCTCTCTCTCTCTCTCTCACACACACACACACACACACACACACACACACACACTATACCCCACGGTGAGACTCCGTTTGGTTGTGTAGGAGGGTTTGAATGGCCAGGGACGTTCGCTGGACGAGCAGCATGCCAGTGCTCCCGCCAGGCGCTATCGCTGGGATCACTGCTGACGGCTGCAGGTTTAACGGCCTCTCTCCACAGGACTGAGAGGAGTCACACCCTGATAACCTTCCAGCTCGTCCACTGCTGGGCAGCTGAGGGGGATCAGGAGGTGTTGGGGTCGGGGTTAATGTTTGCACAAAGCTCGCCAGTGCAAGACCACCCAGAGCTTTCTGACGTGAGTAACTACAGATTTAACAACACGAGGGAAACAACTGACCAAAACATTAACTAAAAAAAGAGATATGATGGTGATATTTTCTCACACTTTATTGTTTCCCTGAAGAATATCTCAATATTTTCTGGATTAACAGACATGGATTGCGAAAGGTACTGAGAACTAGGACATGCCTGGTGATTTTCAGAGCCTCTCAGGTCTCTCTCTGGCCTGCGGAAGGGGTGAGCTGCGTGGTCTTGGCTCAGGTGGAGAGAAGCTGACCGGGCCGTCTGCTCTGCACCATGAATGTAAATGAGTTGTATGTGGGCCAATGGCAGGCCCCTGCTGAGTAACCCATAACCCCTGCTGAGGAGGAGCGGGGTGGGGTGGGGTAGGGGGAGGCGCTGGGCTCCAGATGAAGCCGTTGCGATGGAGGAATAAACTCACTGTGATGTGGGAGTAGTAGAAGCAGGGGGGGGGGGGGGGGGGGCAAACTAGGCCACCCAACATGTTGTCATCGAAGCCTTCAGAGCACTCGTCACATCTTGGAGCCGACATCAAAGCACCAGGCAACAACAATGGAAAAAGCGCCCAAATAAAACAAATGATTGGATTACTTAAAGAGGAATGGCACATGCATAGCTATGCCTGTTATGTCTGGGAAAGGGCTGGATGGCTTGTGCCACATGACCAGGACATAAAGGATCAAATGGACTGCGTGCAGATGTGCTAAATGTCCAGAGAGGACTTATTAATACTGTATGATGCATCTGCCTCCAAACTTCTCAAATGAAACCATGTCTGTTCAACATACTGCAGTGCAGACCCTTTTAGAAACTTGGTCAGTGGCATTTTTTCCAGGCGATTCGCGGAGTGCGGCAAATTGAAACGGAATGCAGTGCTCCCGTGGCCTGCTGCAAGCCAGCTTGAGACGCACGGCATGCACCCGCTGACTCTCCTGCCCAAATGACTCATGCCAGCCTCCGCACGCACAGATGTAAACACAATGACATATATGTCAAGACATTACACCGCACTTCCATTTCCATGAATACTAAGTAGTTCTCGGCGGCCGGGCGGGATTGGTCGTCACGGCAGCTGCTGGTCGTGAAATCCCCCTGGCCTGCTTTCTGGGATTTGGGCCGTCCGCTGACGGATTTCAAGCCGCTTCGGTAGTTTACGACGATCACGGAATGACACAGCATTATGTGCGCAGGAGGTTCCAGAGACAGACACACAGACGCAGGCATTCGTACCTTCACGTAAACATGTCAGGACGTTGTAGGCTGATGGTGCACCAGGGAGCTAGGAAGGGTCCATCTTTCAAAAAGTGGAATATAGATGAGAGTTTACATTTGGGGACTGTAAATAATCTTGCTTTGCAATGGAAAAAAAACACCGACACTGGCCTGTTCAGTGTCAAAGCAAGGATCAGGTATGTCTCAAAACAATAACACTTCACACACAGCAGAAGCTATGATTTACTGGACTTTCGTCAAGGACTTGCCACTCTCCCATTTCACCCTCCTTAGAATCTGAACTCTCTCACACGCATACACAGATTTCCACAACATTTCTCTCGTTGTTCCCTCTCGAATCTAAAAGCGAATTAGCGTTAGAGTTAGTGTGAAGGGCAGGCCGCGTGCCTCTGGGGGGTCTCTGGTGACTCTAGCTCCAGCTGTGCTGCACGACAAAAGGGGTGCTTAGCCTGGAGCCGCTACGGCCAAGATGACAGCTCGCCCTACACGCCCTCTCCCAGCACTTCACCACTCCTCTTTTTTCTTCTCTTTCACTGACTTTCTGGCTGTCTCACTCCCGCCAGTGCTCTGTCCTCAGTTCTTTTTTGAACTCTTCTCAGGTCACTTCCAACACACACAAATGCACACGTGCACGCACGCACGCACGCGCATGCACGCACACACACACACACACACACACACACATACACACACACACAGCAGCAGCAGCAGAATCTAAATCAAGGGCAGCATGGAGTCAGTCAGGTTGTGAGTCCGCAGTCTCTCGCTGCCATATACCTCCCTTTTACTGCCTCATAAGACGTGGAGCCTCAAAGGTGGCCCAGCACAGCCCTCCCCTCAAATCTGACCTGCTGGTCAGGGAGGTGCAGCACAGCGGGGGTGGGGGGTTGGGCAGCTGGGCTGCCAGAGATACAGGATGGGGTAGGGAGGGAGGGAGAGAGGGAGGGATGAAAGGAGGGATGAAGGGATGGATGGATGGGGAGAGTGAGAGGACACGAAACAGAGCCACAGTGCAGGATGAGCAGGATGGGCAGAGAGAGATAAGAGTCAGTGCCTGGTGAGTTTGGGCCCCTGGCGACAGCTGATTGACCTGTCCGCTTGGCCCAGCAAACTTCTCTGCCTCTGTTTCATCAAGCTAATTACTACCCATAATGCACCTCTCCATCACCAGGAGAGCCCCCGGGGCAGAACACAGATAAGGAGAGACAGATGGATGGGGAGAGAGATAGAATGAGAGGGAGTAAGAGAGAGAAAGAAAAAGAGAGAGAGAGTGTGTGTAAGAGAGAGTGAGTGAGTGTGTGTGTGTGTGTATGTGTGAGTGAGTGAGTGTGTGTATGTGTGAATGAGTGAGTGTGTGTATGTGTGAGTGAGTGAGTGAGTGAGTGAGTGAGTGAGAACAAGGTTGCAGACTCATCGGACATCTGCCTCTGGCAGGACTGACTGACACACTCAAACAAACTCATACACACACTCACATTCACACACAGTCCAAATCCTTTTTCACTTACCAGAGTGGAACCCAAAAACATGTCCCTTGTTATTTTTAATATCTGTGGCTCAGACCTTAATACTGATTGAGTGAGTGTTTCACAGACTTGCGGAAATCGATGTTACGCAGGGAAATTGGAAACACTTCATCCTTCTTTATTTAAATTAAACCATAAATACTATTCCACACAACAACACTGTGTGCCCCATTAATATCCTGAAAAGATTATTGCAGCACTGATTTGAGAAATAAAATCATGCCAGCTCAAAGGCGTTATTATGGTGTTATTCTTGGAAAAAACAAAATGCATTAAGGGCTTCTATTTGCTCCATCTGGCTGAATTCACAGACATCGAATACATTAAGTGCTGCTATCCACAGAGTATGTATTTTCCTAATGACTTCACGTAGCTCTATCTAAATTGAGAGCAAAAGATTACAGGTTATCATTCTAGGTTACTGCACCCTTTATGTGCTTTTCCATGGCACACTATGACTGCAAACAAGAACATAATTTGCATGCATGGATCCATATTTTCAACTCCAATAAGTGTTATTCCTCTCAAATCTGAATGGAAATGTACTGTACCTCAACTATTTGACAAGGTTCATTCGTTACACATTTTTGAATCTGAGAAAGTCTTTCAGCTAAAATTTTAACCTTTTCTGACCCAAGGGTTATGTGTTTGTGTGTCCCTTTTTCCTGAATGTGATTTTGTACTGCTTTGTGATTGTCTGTTAAAGGAAATAGTGCGGTTTGTGTTAAGATCCTCATTACTCAGTTCACAGAGGACTCTTTGGGGTGAGTACTATTGTTGGGCAAAGGGGGATTCTGTAAAGTAGTTGTCCTGTCATTCTAACAGAATAGAAAGATTAGGCATAGTCAGAGTGTAACAGCTTTAATTTTTAAACTATTCTTTGACTATTGCCCTTCTATGCTTTTATTAGGTATTCCTGTTTGATTGCGTTTATGTAAAGCACATTGAGTAACCTCTGTGTATGAAATGTGCTATTTAAATAAAGTTGACTTGACGCAAGGAACTGAGTAGAAGTACATTGGACGTTTAGTGCTTTTGAGGCAGAGGATGGCCATTACCCAGATATAATGTCAAAAGGGATACTGTAGACAGCTAGTTGCCACTGACTCACCCAACAGCAGAAAAGGTCACTTTGGACATGGACTTACCTGTAGGGAAGGAGAACAGAAAGACATGTTCAGAATGCCATTGCACATACATGTACTGTTATAAAAACACACATGCATAATAGTGAGGTTATAAGTTGAAACATGTTCAGCACAAACATATAAAAGATACATCATGACACTTCCAGCCTCTCAGGTGCGCAAAAATCCATTTCTTCATGCATATTTGCCACAACTATATCCAGTAGTTCTTATTAGTACTCATATGAAGTACAAGCCTGGTAAATCTGTACTTAGGCATTAACAGAAAGGGACACATATTGGGGACAAATGAATAAAAAAACAGCCTTCAATGATGTTTTTATGTCTGAAATTTGTCCTCTCTTAAAATCTGATAAATGGCTCACAATAATTCATAATTCATATATATAAATAAGGCCATCCTTAAAAATATTTTTGTTTGCAGTAACAGCCAAAAACAATTAAAAATGGGTCGGTAGGTAGGTCAATATTTTTTTTTCAAGATTCAAAAAAAAAAAAAGTTCAATTTTGGTCATGGTGATTACGTAGGAATGAATTTACACAAATGTGCATATCGCGGCGTAACTGACTGGGTCTTCAACCCGTGCCTTCAGGCGCACCATTGCAAACATCATTCTGATGCAGGTTATATAGTCCAGCCTTTCTCAAACTTCTTTGACCTGAGGCCCGGTCATGGCAGACTTTTGGGTCATAGGGCTCATCTACATGTACCCAGAAAGAAGGCTACAATAGCTCTTGGCCCGCGTTATATTGAAATTTGACTATACAATACTCAATGCTATACAGTATATTATACAGTCTTTGCTCTGTTTCTAAGGAAGTTCCAAAACAACGTCGTTCTATTAAGTTTCGTTAAATAAATAAATAGCCTTCCAACAGGTTGAAGCAGAGCTTTGATACCAACGTTATCGATTAGTTTCAGTTTCTCTCGGCAGACGCCAGCGCATTGAATGAATGCTCATACCACCACTTAATTGTAGGGCTCCATGTTTAATGACATCGATAGCAGAAACGTTTGTTTTCTTTTTCATCGATCCGGCCGGTTTCTTGATCACCCGCGCAGCAAATTATCAGATGAAGCATCGGGCCTAATTTCACTCCACGACTCCTTGAACCAGCAGTCTCCATGTTGCGGACCCATATTTCGAGAAATGCTGAATAGACCACAACCAATTTCAATACTCCGACCACGGTCACCGCTAGACTAGGGGAGAAGGGATGAGAAAAGATCTGGCCACAGTTCTTCCAGAACCGTGCCAAGTAAAAGCGTTATCAGTTTGTGTGAATGAAACGGCTGCGTAGGCCATAGTGTGACATCGTAAAACCAATGGTGTAGAGATGACGCTATGAGCCACGCAAAGTGAGCCACGCTTGCATGTAGGCAATTTATATTCACAATACTTGGGCCTACTAAAAGAAATATTATTTTATTGCATTTGTATTGGTTGTTTAGAGTAAAAAACAATCGGTCGGTATTAACATAAGTTTACAACCGCAAGTCGGTCGGACTAAAAGGGGGAAAAAAATAAATATTTGGGTCGGTTCTAAATTGACAGGGTCGGTCGGGTTACGGCAAACGAAAATATTTTTAAGGATGGCCTAAATCTCATTCCTTTTTATATCAAAATCTGCCTCTGAAAATCAACCCAAAAATTGCTCTTTGAGAGGATTTCACAAAGCTGATAAATAGGACAATAGAACCTTGAAACTTTATGAACCTTGACAGTCAACCCCCCCTTATGTCTTTATGTCCAGCGAAAAGACAGTTCTCTGCTCAGTGTCCTCCCTGCTCAGTGTCCTCGTAACTACGGTGACAAATATGGCTTGTGATGGGCATGTAGCCGGCAGGCAACAGCATCCCATAATAACGGCACTAATCTGATGAGCGGCGACCGTGCCAGAAGGCGGAGGCCGCCCGCCTGCCCGCCCGGTGTGTGCTGGGCGAGGGCTTCCCCTCATTAGCGTCTAATTTGGCTGGCATGAGTTTATTACAATAGGGCACGGGGCACGGCAGCGCCTGTCTCCAGCAACATCTAATAAACTCACACTCAGGGAGCGGCGAGGCAAGTCTGGCAGATATAGTCAGAGCCAAAAATCTGAGCTTCTAATCTATTTAGTCTGAAAGGGCTGCCTTGGCTACTCTGTATGGTGGAGGAGTTCTAAGGAAATGGAATACCAATGTATGGTTTTGAGAGGAGAAGGAAACTCCTTGACCATCTGGGAAAAAAATAGAAAAGCCTTTATCGAATGCATGAGGAATGGAAGTAATTTCTGAGAAACAAAGACATCAAAACTTTCGAGCCTGCAAGTCCTTCTCAACCTTTACAGGAAGCACGTTT